>NC_060187.1:6182620-6307620 GCF_021184085.1 Oncorhynchus gorbuscha | reverse complement strand
TCGCCCTTCGTTTCCTGTAGTCCACGATCAACTCCTTTGTCTAGCTGCCATTTAGGGAGAGGCACCACACTGCCAGGTCTCTGACCTCCTCCCTATAAACTGCCTCATCGTCGTCAGTGATCAGTCCGCAAACTTGATGGTGGTCCAATTAATAATTGGATGTAATAAATGTATCACTAGTCACTTTAAACAATGCCACTTTACATAATGATTACATACCCTACATTACTCATCTCATATGTATCTACTGTATTCTATACCATCTACTGCATGTTGCCTATGCTGCACGGCCATCGCTCATCCATATATTTATATGTACATATTCTTATTAATTCCTTTTTATTGTGTGTATAGATCGTTGTTGTGAAATTGTTAGTTTACTTGTTAGATATTACTGCATTGTCGGAAATGCACAAGCATTTGCCTGGACTCACATTAACATTTGCTAACCATGTGTATGTGACCAATACAATTTGATTTGATTTGGTGTTTGAGTTGAGGGAGGCCACGCACGAAATGCCTTTTAAAGCATTTCATGACTATAGATGTGAATGCTATGTGGCAATAGTCATTTAGGCAGGTTACCTTGGCGTTCTTGGGCACTGGGACTGTGGTCGTTTGCTTGAAACAAGTTGGCATTAAATAACGGGTCATGCTATTCATCGACTACCGCTCAGCGTTCAACACTGAAGTTCGCTCAAAGCTCATCAATAAGCTAATGACCCTGGGACTAAACACCTCCCTCTGCAACTGGATCCTGGACTTCCTGATGGGCCGCCCTCAGGTGGTAAGGGTAGGTAACAACACATCCGCTACGCTGAACCTCAACAAAGGCGCCCCTCAGGGGAGCGTGCTCAGTCCCCTCCTGTATTCCCTGTTCACTCACGACTGCACAGCCAGTCACCACACCAACATCATCATTAGGTTTGCAGATGACACAACAGTGGTAGGCCTGATCACCGACAACGACGAGACAACCTATAGGGAGGAGGTCAGAGACCTGGCCGTGTGGTGCCAGGACAACATCCTCTCCCCCAACATGATTAAGGCCTACAGACCTGTCTGTAGGCCCTAGCTACCTGTCTGTAGGCCCTATCTACCTGTCTGTAGGCCCTGCTAGCTGTCTGTAGGCCCTAGCTACCTGTCTGTAGGCCCTAGCTAGCTGTTTGTAGGCCCTAGCTAGCTGTCTGTAGGCCCTAGCTAGCTGTTTGTAGGCCCTAGCTACCTGTCTGTAGGCCCTAGCTAGCTGTCTGTAGGCCCTAGCTAGCTGTTTGTAGACCCTATCTACCTGTCTGTAGGCACTAGCTAGCTGTCTGTAGGCCCGAGCTAGCTGTTTCTAGGCCCTATCTACCTGTCTGTAGGCACTAGCTAGCTGTCTGTAGGCCCTAGCTACCTGTCTGTAGGCACTAGCTACCTGTCTGTAGGCCCTAGCTAGCTGTTTGTAGGCCCTATCTACCTGTCTGTAGGCCCTAGCTAGCTGTTTGTAAGCCCTATCTACCTGTCTGTAGGCACTAGCTAGCTGTCTGTCATCCGTAGCAAACTGTTTTTAGCTGTTTTGCCTCACCTAGCCAATCTCTTGTCTCCCCATGCCAGTCTCCTCCCTACCCATGCCAGTCTCTCGTCTCCCCATGCCAGTGTCTCACCTCCCCATGCCAGAACAAGACAGTCTATTCCCTCCCCATGCCAGTTTCTCGCCTCCCCATGCTAGAACAAGACAGTCTATTCCCTCCCCATGCCAGTGTCTCGCCTCCCCATGTGCCAGAAGAATTCCCTCCCCATGCCAGTGTCTCGCCTCCCCATGCCAGACAACAAGACAGTCTATTCCCTCCTCATGCCAGACAACAAGATTTATGCAAAACATGGGCCAGAAGGAAAAAGCCCAAAATATATGAATAATCTAAAATGTCTGCTAGTTCTCACCGATTGGCCTCAGAGCCAAAATCTACAACCCTCCATGTGTGCAAAGGAAATGTTGCGTGTCGGTCTCTTTTAGGGGCTAATGTCAAAGGCCTAGTGGTGTGTCAAGTGGTCATCGGTCATTCCTTTCAAATCCCCCAGAATTTATCCTGAATGTGTTTCGTATTGTCTTTGGCACACGCTGCCAGAACTCTTGTGTGGTTACTTTTTACATCCATTTTCCCATGAGACAGTTATCTACTGTGAATTTCTAACCTAGTCTAAAAACAATAACTGAGTTTCTGAATTTCCTTATACCTTTTCCTTTAGATCAATTAACAAACATTCCTAATGTTGTGCAAATCAGTCGAATGCTGCTAGATGATTCCACGACAGTAGAGTGGAAATACTACCGCTGTGGTTATCGTGGAGAATAATCCAATGTGTGGGAAATACATGTATTTGGGTTAACTGTGCTCTCTCATTAATAAGGATTGTGTTTGTTTGGATAAATAGTGCCCTACTTTCAGCATCTGTGGTTTTAAATAATCCCAATAGGCCTCTCGCCTGCTTATTGATTGATTGGAATGGTCCTTAAAGGTCGTATTCATAAAACATAAAGACGTGATAAACACATTGCTGTGTGGAATGTTTGTTAACGAGTGGGCTAATATATCAGTGTGCTGTAACCATGTTGTCTTTTAGTAAGGCAGAGTTTCCAGACACTCTATTCATATTCAAAACGTATAGATATTATTTTATGTACTGTACTCCTTCCTACAAGTCATCTTTCACAAACGTATGTACATACAATTGTGTTTCACATACAATAATACACACAATGTGATACAGTGGGATACAATGGTGATACAATGGTGATACAATGGTGATACAATGGAGATACAATGGTGATACAATGGAGATACAATGGAGATACAATGGAGATACAATGGTGATACAATGGAGATACAATGGTGATACAATGGTGATACATTGCGATACAATGGTGATACATTGCGATACAATGGTGATACATTGCGATACAATGGTGATACATTGCGATACAATGGTGATACATTGAGATACAATGGTGATACAATGGTGATACAATGGAGATACAATGGTGATACAATGGTGATACAATGGTGATACATTGCGATACAATGGTGATACATGGCGATACAATGGTGATACATTGAGATACAATGGTGATACAATGGTGATACAATGGTGATACATTGCGATACAATGGTGATACAATGGTGATACAATGGTGATACAATGGTGATACATTGCGATACAATGGTGATACAATTGAGATACAATGGTGATACATGGTGATACATTGCGATACAATGGTGATACATTGAGATACAATGGTGATACAATGGTGATACAATGGAGATACAATGGTGATACAATGGTGATACAATAGTGATACAACGGTGATACAACGGTGGTACAACTTGATACAACTTGATACAACGGTGATACAACTTGATACAACGGTGATACAACTTGATACAACTTGATACAACTTGATACAACTTGATACAACAGTGATACAGTGGCGATGTAACGTGATACAATGGTCGTACAATGGTAATACAATGTGCAACAATGGTGATACAATGTGATAGAATGGTGATACAACGTGATACAATGCGATATACATACAATGGTACATTTCCCTGTTTTAACTCTCATTTGTACACATCCAAATGTACAGAGTTAATTAATACACAATACATTTTATCCAGTGAGAATCCATGTGTTACTTCCAACAGACACTATGAATACTTTGGACAATGACTATATTTTTATGTTTACATTTTCTATCTTGAGTGATTTAGCAGTTACACCAGTTACACTAGTTACACTAGTCACCATAGTTACACTAGTTACACCAGTTACACTAGTTACACTGGTCACCATAGTTACACTAGTTACACCAGTTACACTAGTTACACTGGTCACCATAGTTACACTAGTTACACCAGTTACACTAGTTACACTGGTCACCATAGTTACACTAGTTACACCAGTTACACTAGTTACACTGGTCACCATAGTTACACTAGTTACACCAGTTACACTAGTTACACTACTTACACTGGTCACCATAGTTACACTAGTTACACCAGTTACACTAGTTACACTGGTCACCATAGTTACACTAGTTACACCAGTTACACTACTTACACTGGTCACCATAGTTACACTAGTTACACCAGTTACACTAGTTACACTGGTCACCATAGTTACACTAGTTACACTACATTTACATTTACATTTAAGTCATTTAGCAGACGCTCTTATCCAGAGCGACTTACAAATTGGTGCATTCACCTTATGACATCGAGTGGAACAGTCACTTTACAATAGTGCATCTAAATCTTAAAGGGGGGGGGGGTGAGAGGGATTACTTATCCACTGGTTATAATAATAAAAATATATAATAATATAGTTACACCAGTTACACCAGTTACACTAGTTACACCAGTTACACTAGTTACCATAGTTACACTAGTCACCATAGTTACACTAGTTACGCTAGTTACACTAGTTATGCTAGTTACACTAATTACACTAGTCACCATAGTAACACTAGTTACAATAGTTACACTAATTACGCTAGTTACACTAGTTACAAAGCTACACTAGTTGCAATAGTTACACTAGTTACAAAGCTACACTAGTTACAAAGCTACACTAGTTACAATAGTTACACTAGTTACAATAGTTACACGTGCTACAATATTTACACTAGTTACAATAGTTACACTAGTTACAAAGCTACACTGGTTACACTAGTTACACTAGTTACAATAGTTACACTAGTTACAATAGTTACAAAGCTACACTAGTTACAATAGTTACAATAGTTACAAAGCTACACTAGTTACAATAGTTACACTAGTTACATGTCACACCCTGACCTTAGTAATCTTTGTTTTCCTTGTTATTTTGGTTAGGTCAGGGTGTGACATGGGTGATGTATGTTTTTGCCCTTCTCTAGGGGTTATGTATGTTTATGGGGCTGTCTCCATTCTAGGTATATTGTATGTCTATGGTTGCCTAGATTGGTTCTCAATTAGAGGCAGCTGTCTATCGTTGTCTCTGATTGGGAACCATATTTAGGCAGCCATATTCTGTGGGTACTTTGTGGGTGATTGTTTCCTGTCTTTGTGTTCGCTGCACCAGATAGGTCTGTTTCGGGGTTTGTCACGTTTATTTGTAATTGCGTTCATGTTGAGTTTCTCATATTAAAAACCATGAACTCTAACCACGCTGCATTTTGGTCCTCTCCTTCGACGGAAGAAAACCATGACGTTACAATAGTTACACTCGTTACACTCGTTACACACGTTACACTAGTTACAATAGTTACATTTGTAACAATAGTTACAAAGCTACACTAGTTACAATAGCTACAATAGTTACATTTGTTACAAAGCTACACTAGCTACAATAGTTACACAATAGTTACAATAGTTACACTCGTTACAATAGTTACATTTGTAACAATAGTTACAAAGCTACACTAGTTACAATAGCTACAATAGTTACATTTGTTACAAAGCTACACTAGCTACAATAGTTACACAATAGTTACAATAGTTACACTCGTTACAATAGTTACATTTGTAACAATAGTTACAAAGCTACACTAGTTACAATATCTACAATAGTTACATTTGTTGCAAAGCTACACTAGCTACAATAGTTACACAATAGTTACAATAGTTACACTCGTTACAATAGTTACATTTGTAACAATAGTTACAAAGCTACACTAGTTACAATAGCTACAATAGTTACATTTGTTACAAAGCTACACTAGCTACAATAGTTACACAATAGTTACAATAGTTACACTCGTTACAATAGTTACATTTGTAACAATAGTTACAAAGCTACACTAGTTACAATAGCTACAATAGTTACATTTGTTACAAAGCTACACTAGCTACAATAGTTACACAATAGTTACAATAGTTACACTCGTTACAATAGTTACATTTGTAACAATAGTTACAAAGCTACACTAGTTACAATAGCTACAATAGTTACATTTGTTACAAAGCTACACTAGCTACAATAGTTACAATAGTTACACTCGTTACAATAGTTACATTTGTAACAATAGTTACAAAGCTACACTAGTTACAATAGCTACAATAGTTACATTTGTTACAAAGCTACACTAGCTACAATAGTTACACTAGTTACAATTGTTACAATAGTTACAATAGTTACATTTGTAACAATAGTTACAAAGCTACACTAGTTACAATAGCTACAATAGTTACATTTGTTACAAAGCTACACTAGCTACAATAGTTACACAATAGTTACAATAGTTACACTCGTTACAATAGTTACATTTGTAACAATAGTTACAAAGCTACACTAGTTACAATAGCTACAATAGTTACATTTGTTACAAAGCTACACTAGCTACAATAGTTACAATAGTTACACTCGTTACAATAGTTACAATAGTTACAATAGTTACAATAGTTATAATAGTTACAATAGCTACACTAATGTTAAAGGTTAACTTTTAGGCATTACATTGTGTATAAAATTGAATGAAAAGTATACAATTGAATACAATTATTCCAACTGTGAAACTCCTACAGTATTTATAACAAGGTTTCACAACGATTGATTCTGGCTTTTGAGAATTATTATTATTTTTTAAAATTGTCTGCATTCATACTGGACATTTACATTACATTTACATTTACATTTAAGTCATTTAGCAGACGCTCTTATCCAGAGCGACTTACAGTCATGTGTGCATACATTGGACGTTAAAGTATCAGTCTCAATGATCCTTGAAATGAAATCTGAAAAGGTCATATAATATATTTTGAGTAGTAGAATCGTCTCACTTCACGAGACAAGATCTACGTCTCAAATGGTACTCAATGCATCCCAAATGGCCCTCTATGCCCTACACAATGCATTTCTATTTGAGCAGAGCCCCTGTAGGCCCTGCTCAAAAAGTAGTGCATTAGAGAGGAAAACAGGGTGCCATTTGGGACAAAGTCAAGGCCTGTTGCCGTAACCGTGTTCATACTGTGGCCAGTATTGAGAGAGCCTAAGGCCATTGACAGGCTAAGATCTTAATAGTATTTCCCATGAAGGCCTCCTTAACAGACAGACCATTCTGTGACTCTCTTTGGAACCACTGTAGTTCTTGTCAATTGTACTGACACGAATACTAGACAGCTTACATTCATACGAGCTTTCAGAAAATCTATCAAACATATAACCCCGGACACGACAGTTTGCCTCAATAAATGTTGCTCTCCTCCTCCTCTCCTCTTTAACGGATAATTAAATGTTCCTACTTGATACAGTGAGGCTTTTGTGCTGCTTTAACCGGCGTCTGACCATGCAGGCTTGGCCTTGATAGAACTGAAGGCTGAGCGAACATCGGAGAGGGAAGAAAACCACATCTACAGTGAAATTAAATGCACCTTTTCACCATTGTGCCATTAAAACTTTTAACAGCCTTGAGCCATCTACTTTCTATTATTAGTTACCTAAAGACTAACCACAGGCATCTTCCTTACCAATCCCCCCCGTCCCCCCTCCCCGTCCCCTATCAAAATAAAATAACATCCATTGTGTGACGACACGTTACCTCTTAACAAGCCTTTACCTTGGGAGCCCATTTGTGTCCGTTTTCCTGCGAGAAGAAATATGTTTCTGTCAACAAAAGACATTTCTCTTATCCTGTTGGCCGTTCAGGGTGAAAACAACCAAGGAAATAATCTCAGACACAACTCACAATTAAAAAACTAAACTGTAAATAATAAATAACAAGGAATAGATTAATATAAACGTTAAATGTCTCTCTGGCTGTAGAATGTTTTGTTGAATGTATTGATAACATGATTTCCTTGTGTATTTTCATCAGCGCTGTCAGGACGATGGTTCTCAGTAGCTGAATGATGAAAGGTTAACCGTTACCAAGTATGGTAAAGTCAACATAAAATGTTTTACATTTCTGCATTTCCTTTTTGAAAGGATTGTTAAAAGTTTGCCATCTAAGGCATTGATAAACAACACTGCTTGATCTTACAACGGCAGGTACAACTGGGGTGGCAGCGTAGCCCTAGTGGTTAGAGTGTTGGGTTAGTAACTGAAAGGTTGTAAGATCGAATCCCTGAGCTGAAATTATTAGTTATACTTGGACATCACAGATTATACAGTCTTACTCTTATACAGACATTGTACAACATTTTAAAGCTCTAATTTTGACCTTCAGAATACCTCTTTATGGCAGTAACTTTACAAGCACGAATTATAACTGGCGTTGTCAGTTGGCTTTTCATAGCCGATCATTAAGAGTATCTCTACCGCTCCTGCTGTCTCTAGAGAGTTGAAAACAGCACGTCCGGTGAACAGGTCAGGGTTATGCGCAGGCAGAACAGTTGAAACTTTAGCAGCAGCACGGCCAGGTGGACTGGGGACAGCAAGGAGTCATCAGGCTAGATAGTCCTGAGACATGGTCCTAGGGCTCAGATCCTCCTCCTCCTCCTCCTCCTCCTCCTCCTCCGAGAGAGAGAGAGCGAGAGAGAGAGAGAGAGAGAATACTAAAATTCACACAGGACACCGGATAAGACAGGAGAAACACTCCAGATATAACAGACTGACCCTAGCCCCCCGACACAAACTACTGCAACAAAAATACTGGAGGCTGAGACAGGAGGGGTCAGGAGATACTGTGGCCCCATCCGATGATACCCCCGCACAGGGCCAAACAGGCAGGATATAACCCCATCCACTTTGCCAAACCACAGCCCCCACATCACTAGAGGGATATCTTCAACCATCAACTTCAACCATCAACCATCCTGAGACAAGGCCGAGTATAGCCCACAAATATCTCCGCCACTGCACAACCCAAGGGGGGTCGCCAACCCAGACAGGAAGACCACGTCAGCGACTCAACCCACTCAAGTGAAGCACCCCTTCCAGGGACGGCATGGAACAGCACCAGTAAGCCAGTAACTCAGCCCCTGTAATAGGGTTAGAGGCAAAGAATCCCCGTGGAGAGAGGGAAACCGGCCAGGCAGAGGCAGCAAGGGCGGTTCGTTGCTCCAGAGCCTTTCCATTCACCTTTACACTCCTGGGACAGACTACACTCAATCATATGACCTACTGAAGAGATGAGTCTTCAGTAAAGACTTAAAGGTTGAGACTGATTCTGCGTCTCTCACATGGGTATGCAGACCATTCCATAAAAATGGAGCTCTATAGGAGAAAGCCCTGCCTCCAGCTGTTTTCTTAGAAATTCTAGGGACAAATAGGAGGCCTGTTTCTTGTGACAGTAGCGTACGTGTAGGCATGTACAGCAGGGCCAAATCGGAAAGATAGGTAGGAGCAAGCCCATGTAATGCTTTGTAGGTTAGCAGTAAAACCTTGAAATCAGTCCTTGCCTTAACAGGAAGCCAGTGTAGGGAGGCTAGCACTGGAGTAATATGATCAAATTTTTTGGTTCTAGTCAGGATTGTAGCAGCCGTATTTAGCACTAACTGAATTTTATTTAGTGCTTTATCCGGGTAGCCGGAAGGTAGAGCATTGCAGTAGTCCTAACCTAGAAGTTACACAAGCATGGATAAAGTTTTCTGCATCATTTTTGGACAGAACATTTCAGATTTTTGCAATGTTACGTAGATGGAAAAAAGCTGTCCTTGAAACAGTCTTGATATGTTCGTCAAAAAAGAGATTAGGGTCCAGAGTAACGCCGAGGTCCTTCACAGTTTTATTTGAGACGACTGTACAACCATCAAGATGAATTTTCAGATTCAACAGAAGATCTCTTTGTTTCTTGGGACATAGAACAAGCATCTCTGTTTTGTCTGAGTTTAATAGTAGGACGTTTGCAGCCATCCACTTCCTTATGTCTGAAACACAGGATTCTAGGGAGGGCAATTTCGGGGCTTCACCATGTTTCATTGAAATGTACAGCTGTGTGTCATCCGCATAGCAGTGAAAGTTAACATTATGTTTTCGAATGACATCCCCAAGAGGTAAAATATATAGTGAAAACAATAGTGGTCCTAAAGTGGAACCTTGAGGAACACCGAAATTTACAGTTGATTTGTCAGAGGACAAACCGACAGATAAGATCTAAACCAGGTCAGAACTTGTCCGTGTAGACCAATTTTGGGTTTCCAATCTCTCCAAAAGAATGTGGTGATCGATGGTATCAAAAGCAGCACAGGTCTAGGAGCACGAGGACAGATGCAGAGCCTCTATCTGACGCCATTAAAAGGTCATTTACCACCTTCACAAGGGCAGTCTCAGTGCTATGATGGGGTCTAAAACCAGACTGAAACATTTCGTATACATTGTTTGTCTTCGGGAAGGCATTGAGGTGCTGCCTAACAGATTTTTTTTTTCTTAGAGAGGAATGGAAGATTCGATATAGGCCGATAGTTTTTTATATTTTCTGGGTCAAGGTTTGGCATTTTCAAGAGAGGCTTTATCACTGCCACTTTTAGTGAGTTTGGTACACATCCGATGGATAGAGAGCCGTTTATTATGTTCAACATAGGAGGGCCAAGCACAGGAAGCAGCTCTTTCAGTAGTTTAGTTGGAATAGGGTCCAGTATGCAGCTTGAAGGTTTAGATGACATTATTATTTTCATCATTGTGTCAAGAGATGTAGTACTAAAACACTTGAGTGTCTCCCTTGATCCTAGGTCCTGGCAGAGTTGTGCAGACTCAGGACAACTGAGCTTTGGAGGAATATGCAGATTTAAAGTCCGTAATTTGCTTTCTAATGATCATGATCTTTTCCTCAAAGAAGTTCATGAATTTATCACTGCTGAAGTGAAAGCCATTGTCTCTTGGGGACTGCTGCTTTTTTGTTAGCTTTGCGACAGTATCAAAAATAAATTTAGGATTGTTCTTATTTTCCTCAATTAAGTTGGAAAAATAGGATGATCGAGCAGCAGTAAGGGCTCTTCGACACTGCACGGTACTGTCTTTTCAAGCTAGTCGGGAGACTTCCAGTTTGGTGTGGCGCCATTTCCGTTCCAATTTTCTGGAAGCCTGCTTCAGAGCTCGGGTATTTCCTGTATACCAGGGAGCTAGTTTCTTATGACAACTGTATCTAGGGTATTGCGCGAGGTTAAATTGAGTTCCTCAGCTATGTGATTAACTGATTTTTGTCCTCTGACGTCCTTGGGTAGGCAGAGGGAGTCTGGAAGGGCATCAAGGACTCTTTGGGTTGTCTGAGAATTTATAGCACAACTTTTGATGCTCCTTGGTTGGGGTCTGAGCATATTATTTGTTGCTATTGCAAACATAATAAAATGGTGATCCGATAGTCCAGGGTTATGAGGAAAAACATTAAGATCCCCAACATTTATTCCATGAGACAAAACTAGGTCCAGAGTATGTCTGTGGCAGTGAGTAGGTCCAGAGACATGTTGGACAAAACCCACTGAGTCGATGATGGCTCCGAAAGCCTTTTGGAGTGGGTCTGTGCAGTTTTCCATGTGAATATTAAAGTCACAAAAAAATAGAATATTATCTGCTATGACTACAAGGTCCAATAGGAATTCAGGGAACTCAGTGAGGAACGCTGTATATGGCCCAGGAGGCCTGTAAACAGTAGCTATAAAAAGTGATTGGGTGGGCTGCATAGATTTCATGACTAGAAGCTCAAAAGACGAAAACGTTTAGTTTTTTCTGTAAATTGAAAATTGCTATCGTAAATGTTAGCAACACCTCCACCTTTGCGGGATGCACAGGGATATGGTCACTAGTGTAACCAGGAGGTGAGGACTCATTTAACACAGTAAATTCATCAGGCCAGTCAGGCCAATCACATGAAGATTATTATCAGTGATTAGCTCATTGATTATAACTGCCTTTGAAGTGAGGGATCTAACATTAAGTAGCCCTATTTTGAGATGTGAGGTATCACGATCTCTTTCAATAATGTCAGGAATGGAGGAGGTCTTAATTCAAGTGAGATTGCTAAGGCGAACACCGACATGTTTAGTTTTGCCCAACCTAGGTTGAGGCACAGACACGGTCTCACTGACACTGACTGTGCTACACTGACTCCACTAAGCTAACTGGCTGCCTGGCCTGCACCCTATTTCATTGTGGAGCTAGGGGAGTTATAGAGCCCTGTCTATGTTCGTAGATAAGATGAGGTAGATAGCAATAAAAACGATACTACAGACATAGAAAAAATGTTTTTTTTTGTCCTATTTCTTGTTTGTTTCACAATAAAACATATTTTGCATTCTGAAAGGGGTAGGCATGTTGTGTAAATCACATGATACAAACATCCCAAAAAGCCATTTAATTCCAGGTTGTAAAGGCAACAATGGCAAGGGGTGTGAGCACTTTTGCAAGCTACTGTACTTGGTATTCACATCACAAAATATATAAATGAGCTGTCCACAACGAATTTCAATAGAAAACTTGTAAAAATAGACTAGATCCTGCAACCATGTAGAGGTAAATACCTGTCTATTTATGGAAAAATGGCCTGAATTAACTCCTTAGTCATATCTCAGTTTACTCACTTACTTATGGCAATGCCTACTGATGATTTGTTTTTCAAATCATATGAGCTAAAATTATGTCGCTTTATCTGGGATGCTAAACCAGACCAAATAAAGCATGACTATCTATATAGTGAATATGAAATGGGTGGGTTGAGAACCTCTTTGGGCTAGGTGGGACGCTAGCTCCCCACCTCGACAACATCCGTGATATTGCAGAGCGCGAAATTCAAAATACAAAAATCGTAATATTAAACATTCATGAAAATACAAGTATCTTACATAGTTTAAAAGCTTAACTCCTTGTTAATCCACTCGCTTTGTCAGATTTCAAAAAGGCTTTATGGCGAAAGCATACCATGTGAATATCTGAGTACAGCGCCCCGTATACATCAGCATTAAAAACATTGTCCCAACCAGCAGAGGCATCACAAAAATCAGAAATAGCGATAAAATAAATATCTTACCTTTGAAGATCTTCCTCTGGTTGCAATCCCAAGGGTCGCAGCTACACAACAAATGGTTGTTTTGTTCGATAAAGTCCTTCTTTATATCCCAAAAAAGTAAGTTTAGGTGGCGCGTTTCATTCAGTAATCCACCCATTCCACTCGTTCAACATGCAGACAAAGCAATCCCAAAAGTTACCAATAAACTTCGCATTTGAATGGGTGGTGACTTAAAAAAAAAATCCAGATGGATTCTCTTTGGGTTTTCTCCTGCTATATCAGTTCTGTTATACTCACAGACAGTTTTAGAAACGTCAGTGTGTTTTCTATCCAGTGCTACCAATTACATGCATATCAATAGCTTCTAGGCCTGAGTAACAGGCAGTTTACTTTGCGTTACTTTGTTTTCATGTGCCAAAAAACTTTCCACCGACACTCTTTCTTTTGGATTATGTGGCTTCAAAACGTAGTTGGTAGATACTTCCAGTTGATTTGGTGTAACGGCGTTCGTCTGTTGAAGGAGAGTCGGACCAAAATGCAGCGTGGTGGTTACTCATGTTCTTTAATGTAGAATAGCGATACATGAAAATAACATAAATATACAAAACAACAAACGGAACGTGAAAACCTATACAGCCTGTCTGGTGAACAACTACACAGAGACAGGAACAATCACCCACAAAATACACAGTGAAACCCCGGCTATCTAAATATGGTTCCCAATCAGAGACAACGAGAATCACCTGACTCTGATTGAGAACCGCCTCAGGCAGCCAAACTTATGCTACACCCCTACTCAGCCGCAATCCCACTGCCTACAAAACCCCAATACGAAACACAACAAAATAAACCCATGTCACACCCTGGCCTGACCAAATATATAATGAAAACACAAAATACTATGACCAAGGCGTGACATTTGGGCAATGTATGGGAAATTGCAACTCAATAGATGGTCGTCAGCCTGCAAAGTACACACTTCTATGGTAGCTAAGATAAATATGACAAAACTAGAAAAGGGCACATTTCCTGAAGAAAACGTGTTTGCTTGCTTCAGCTGAATAAAAATATTTGTAACCTACCATCGCCATTTGATCTTTGATATGTTGAATGAGCTAATTATTTCAAAAGGCTTAAAAACATATTTGGTTGTAATGTTGCAATGTTAATACATCAAAGATTTTTATTTGTATTTTAGCCTTATTTTACCAGGTAAATAGACTGAAAAAACATTCTCATTTACAGCAACGACCTGGGGAATGGTTACAGGAGAGGAGGGGGGATGAATGAGCCAGTTGGAGGCTGGGGATGATGGTCAGGGCCAGGACACCGGGGTTAACACCCCTACTCTTACGATAAGTGCCATGGGATCTTTAATGAACACAGAGAGTCAGGACACCCGTTTAACGTCCCATCCGAAAGACGGCACGTACAAATGTGGCCAACTATCCCCCAGGAGAGCCAATGGGTGTGCAGCCATCCTCCAGGAGAGCCAATGGGTGTGCAGCCATCCTCCAGGCGAGTCAATGGGTGTGCAGCCATCCTCCAGGAGAGCCAATGGGTGTGCAGCCATCCTCCAGGAGAGCCAATGGGTGTGCAGCCATCCTCCAGGAGAGCCAATGGGTGTGCAGCCATCCTCCAGGCGAGTCAATGGGTGTGCAGCCATCCTCCAGGCGAGTCAATGGGTGTGCAGCCATCCTCCAGGAGAGCCAATGGGTGGGCAGCCATCCTCCAGGAGAGCCAATGGGTGTGCAGGCTTTAATTCAAGTCCCCCCCTCTAACAAACCACATTTAGAAATTAGCTGCTCAACCGGACCTTGATAAACTGTCTCTGATGTGTTGGAGCAGGGCTTGATCAAAAGCCTGCACACCCAGTAGCCCTCCAGGCTGAGGGTTGACCACATGTGTTTTATACCGTGGCCTAACAGGTATTCTAATTTGAAGGGGTTAAGTGCCTTGCATAACGACAGGAGATGGCACATGGGATCAGAGACCAGCCTCCCAGTGTTGATAACACATTACACTTACCGTTTTATACGTACTGTACATAGAGATGCCACCAATTGTCGGTCATGGAACTTTGGTTAAAAGTCATGGAGAAGTCATGAAATTCCATCTATCAGGGTATCTTTGAACCCTGAGTATTAGAGCTCAAGGCATTGTAACATGAGATTGAGAGAACATTTCTGTTTTAGTGCTCAAGACATTGTAACATGAGATTGAGAGAACATTTCTGTTTTAGAGCTCAAGACATTGTAACATGAGATTGAGAGAACATTTCTGTTTTAGAGCTCAAGACATTGTAACATGAGATTGAGAGAACATTTCTGTTTTAGAGCTCAAGGCATTGTAACGTCAGATTGAGAGAATATTTCTGTTATTCTGGTATTTTTGAAAGATGGGAAAATAAAAAAAAAATTCCACAAATATTTGTCCTAAATATTATTTTTAATTTCTTTATATATATTTTGTTTCAGCTATCACATCCTGTAGATGAACAACTTCCTTTTAAATGCAACTACCTGGATTTATCTCAATTCTGCATTTCATTTTTACAATTATTGTCCAACAAGTGTTTAAAGGACTAACATTAGATTATTCAAATATGTAATACAAATTTCCAAATGTGTTTTTCGTTTTGTTTTATGAAATGCCTTTTGGCATATTTTTCTAGATTTAGAACATAACATATTTATAAAGTAAAGATTATCTAGCACAGAAAAATACTTAAATTGTTTGAGCATATTTTGCAGAAGAATGATTACAATATATTTTTTTAGGGAGTCAGCCATCAGTGACAGAGTTGACAACAGACACTGTCACGTTTGTTGAAATGAGCTGTCACGCCCTGGTCTTAGTATTTTGTGTTTTCTTTATTAATTTGGTCAGGCCAGGGTGTGACATGGGTTTTTTATGTGGTGTGTTTTTTCTTGGGGTTTTGTTAGGTATTGGGATTGTGGCTTAGTGGGGTTATCTGTATAGTCTATGGCTGTCTGGAGTGGTTCTCAATCAGAGGCAGGTGTTTATCGTTGTCTCTGATTGGGAACCATATTTAGGCAGCCATATTCTTTGAGTGTTTCGTGGGTGATTGTTCCTGTCTCTGTGTTAGTTTGCACCAGTATAGGCTGTTAGGTTTTCGTGTTACGTTTCTTGTTTTGTACTGTTCGTTTTTTCATCATTATTAAACATGTATGAAAATGACCATGCTGCATTTTGGTCCGACTCTCCTTCATCGGAAGAAAACTCTAACATGAGCGGACCAAGGCGCAGTGTACATAGAGTTCCACATGTTTATTCAAATGAAACTCAACAACAAAAACCATAAGCAGCAAACAAGACGTAACGACTGGAGTGCTCACATGCACTACACAAAAACAAGATCCCACAAACTAGGGTGGGAAAAAAGGCTGCCTAAGTATGATCCCCAATCAGAGACAACGATAGACAGATGCCTCTGATTGGGAACCATACCAGGCCAACAAAGAAATAGAAAAACTAGAATGCCCACCCAAATCACACCCTGACCTAACCAAATAGAAAAATAAAAAGGCTCTAAGGTCAGGGCGTGACAGATACTCAAAACAGACATATTTGCCTCTAAAAAATAAAAAAACATTTGTAAATATGGAAAATTATTAATTAGAAAATTCCCAATAAAAACAACCATTCTATCAGATCTTTCAACACTTCAAATCAAATCCCTCTTGATGACATTCAATAACAATCTGACTGAGTTGATGTTTTACCGGAGTTGACAAAAAAAAATATTCTTCATTGAAGTGGTATACACACTAGCAATTTCATTTTTCTCCGTTCAATGTAACAGTTGGGAGATAGAGTCGACAGTTTACGGTTGTGACCATGGTGATTCCAAAATAGTTTAAGTCTATCAAAAGTAGAGAATTTTACAGACCGTGAGTGTTATTTGACAACATGTAATGAGAACATGAAAAAGGGATCCTTATGGAATAGCTGTCCTTGTGTCACGGGCGTTGTAAGAAGCGGACCAAAGCGCAGCGTGGTGTGAATCAATTATTTTATTGAATGACGAAAAACACAAAGAACACTTAAACAAAAACAACGTGGCGCTATGAAAACGAGTGCTGACACAGGCAACTACACATAGACAATAACCCACGAAATACCCAAAGAGGATGGCTGCCTAAATATGGTTCCAAATCATAGACAACGATAAACACCTGCCTCTAATTGAGAACCAATCTAGGCAACCATAGACCAACATGAACACCTAGATGAAGGCAACCCCATAAATCTACAAAAACCCCTAGACAGTACAAACACCCTAGAATAAGACAAAAACACACATGTCACCCATGTCACTAACCAAAATAACAAAGAAAACAAAGAATGCCAAGGTCAGGGCGTGACACCTTGCTTATTCCTGATTCATTCACGATTTTAGACCAATCTGTTCACCAAATCTCCAGACACATCTTTTAGGAATCAAAGTTTTGAGAGAAATATTCTTTAAATTCACCGGTTCCGGTTGGAGCGAGTGGTCGCATCTGCACGTCGCTCCAACGGGTAGTATAACTTTTTCATTATATTTCATTATATCACAACGGTTTGATTTGTCTTATCCTAGCAATTTCTTCTCAGCTAGCTACATAGCCGTCTTTGTATCAAAGATAATTGCGTAATTATCGTATTTCGCCGTCCTAACGTAGTCTTCACTAGCCAGCTAGCTAACGTCCACTGATTAGCTGCACTGGGAAAACTATTACACTCAACTGAACGACTTGATTAGTTTAGTGTTAGCTAGCTACATAGCTGTCTTTGCTGTCTTCGTATCATCGTATCCAAGATAATTGTGTTGTTTAGGTTTAGAGTGTGTAGTCTTAGAGTGATTATCTTAATTTACCGAGGTTAGCTAGCCAGCTATTTGTCGTCCTTAACGTAGGTGACTCTGCTAGCTAGCCAACAGCTAGCCAACGCTAGCCAACGTCTTCTGTATAGAACTCAACTACCCGGTCGCATTCACAGGTTGTATCACATTTTCACTTCATTTCATTACAGTACAACGGTTTGATTTGTTTGATCGTAGCTAGCTACTTAGCTAGCTACATAGCCGTCTTTGTATCAAAGATAATTGTGTAGTCTAGAGCGATTTCCTAGGTTCGCTAGCCATCTATTGTCGTTCTTTTAACGCAACGTAACGTAAACAACACTGCTAGCTAGCCTGCTAGCCCCGAATAGCAACACTGCAGAAACTATTACACTCAACGGAACGACTTGATTAGTGTAGTGTCAACAACGCACCCACTGCCAGCTGGCCTACTTCAGCAGTACTGTATCATTTTAATCATTTTAGTCAATAAGATTCTTGTTACGTAGCTTAACTTTCTGAACATTCGAGACGTGTAGTCCACTTGTCATTCCAATCTCCTTTGCATTAGCGTAGCCTCTTCTGTAGCCTGTCAACTATGTGTCTGTTTATCCCTGTTCTCTCCTCTCTGCACAGACCATACAAACGCTCCTCACCGCGTGGCCGCGGCCACCCTACTCTGGTGGTCCCAGCGCGCACGACCCACGTGGAGTTCCAGGTCTCCGGTAGCCTCTGGAACTGCCAATCTGCGGTCAACAAGGCAGAGTTCATCTCAGCCTATGCCTCCCTCCAGTCCCTCGACTTCTTGGCACTGACGGAAACATGGATCACCACAGACAACACTGCTACTCCTACTGCTCTCTCTTCGTCCGCCCACGTGTTCTCGCACACCCCGAGAGCGTCTGGTCAGCGGGGTGGTGGCACCGGGATCCTCATCTCTCCCAAGTGGTCATTCTCTCTTTCTCCCCTTACCCATCTGTCTATCGCCTCCTTTGAATTCCATGCTGTCACAGTTACTAGCCCTTTCAAGCTTAACATCCTTATCATTTATCGCCCTCCAGGTTCCCTCGGAGAGTTCATCAATGAGCTTGATGCCTTGATAAGCTCCTTTCCTGAGGACGGCTCACCTCTCACAGTTCTGGGCGACTTTAACCTCCCCACGTCTACCTTTGACTCTTTCCTCTCTGCCTCCTTCTTTCCACTCCTCTCCTCTTTTGACCTCACCCTCTCACCTTCCCCCCTACTCACAAGGCAGGCAATACGCTCGACCTCATCTTTACTAGATGCTGTTCTTCCACTAACCTCATTGCAACTCCCCTCCAAGTCTCCGACCACTGCCTTGTATCCTTTTCCCTCTCGCTCTCATCCAACACCTCCCACACTGCCCCTACTCGGATGGTATCGCGCCGTCCCAACCTTCGCTCTCTCTCCCCGCTACTCTCTCCTCTTCCATCCTATCATCTCTTCCCTCCGCTCAAACCTTCTCCCACCTATCTCCTGATTCTGCCTCCTCAACCCTCCTCTCCTCCCTCTCTGCATCCCTTGACTCTCTATGTCCCCTATCCTCCAGGCCGGCTCGGTCCTCCCCTCCCGCTCCGTGGCTCGATGACTCATTGCGAGCTCACAGAACAGGGCTCCGGGCAGCCGAGCGGAAATGGAGGAAAACTCGCCTCCCTGCGGACCTGGCATCCTTTCACTCCCTCCTCTCTACATTTTCCTCCTCTGTCTCTGCTGCTAAAGCCACTTTCTACCACGCTAAATTCCAAGCATCTGCCTCTAACCCTAGGAAGCTCTTTGCCACCTTCTCCTCCCTCCTGAATCCTCCGCCCCCTCCCCCCTCCTCCCTCTCTGCAGATGACTTCGTCAACCATTTTGAAAAGAAGGTCGACGACATCCGATCCTCGTTTGCTAAGTCAAACGACACCGCTGGTTCTGCTCACACTGCCCTACACTGTGCTCTGACCTCTTTCTCCCCTCTCTCTCCAGATGAAATCTCGCGTCTTGTGACGGCCGGCCGCCCAACAACCTGCCCGCTTGACCCTATCCCCTCCTCTCTTCTCCAGACCATTTCCGGAGACCTTCTCCCTTACCTCACCTCGCTCATCAACTCATCCCTGACCGTTGGCTACGTCCCTTCCGTCTTCAAGAGAGCGAGAGTTGCACCCCTTCTGAAAAAACCTACACTCGATCCCTCCGATGTCAACAATTACAGACCAGTATCCCTTCTTTCTTTTCTCTCCAAAACTCTTGAACGTGCCGTCCTTGGCCAGCTCTCCCGCTATCTCTCTCTGAATGACCTTCTTGATCCAAATCAGTCAGGTTTCAAGACTAGTCATTCAACTGAGACTGCTCTCCTCTGTATCACGGAGGCGCTCCGCACTGCTAAAGCTAACTCTCTCTCCTCTGCTCTCATCCTTCTAGATCTATCGGCTGCCTTCGATACTGTGAACCATCAGATCCTCCTCTCCACCCTCTCCGAGTTGGGCATCTCCGGCGCGGCCCACGCTTGGATTGCGTCCTACCTGACAGGTCGCTCCTACCAGGTGGCGTGGCGAGAATCTGTCTCCTCACCACGCGCTCTCACCACTGGTGTCCCCCAGGGCTCTGTTCTTGGCCCTCTCCTATTCTCGCTATACACCAAGTCACTTGGCTCTGTCATAACCTCACATGGTCTCTCTTATCATTGCTATGCAGACGACACACAATTAATCTTCTCCTTTCCCCCTTCTGATGACCAGGTGGCGAATCGCATCTCTGCATGTCTGGCAGACATATCAGTGTGGATGACGGATCACCACCTCAAGCTGAACCTCGGCAAGACGGAGCTGCTCTTCCTCCCGGGAAGGACTGCCCGTTCCATGATCTCGCCATCACGGTTGACAACTCCATTGTGTCCTCCTCCCAGAGCGCCAAGAACCTTGGCGTGATCCTGGACAACACCCTGTCGTTCTCAACTAACATCAAGGCGGTGGCCCGTTCCTGTAGGTTCATGCTCTACAACATCCGCAGAGTACGACCCTGCCTCACACAGGAAGCGGCGCAGGTCCTAATCCAGGCACTTGTCATCTCCCGTCTGGATTACTGCAACTCGCTGTTGGCTGGGCTCCCTGCCTGTGCCATTAAACCCCTTCAACTCATCCAGAACGCCGCAGCCCGTCTGGTGTTCAACCTTCCCAAGTTCTCTCACGTCACCCCGCTCCTCCGTTCTCTCCACTGGCTTCCAGTTGAAGCTCGCATCCGCTACAAGACCATGGTGCTTGCCTACGGAGCTGTGAGGGGAACGGCACCTCAGTACCTCCAGGCTCTGATCAGGCCCTACACCCAAACAAGGGCACTGCGTTCATCCACCTCTGGCCTGCTCGCCTCCCTACCACTGAGGAAGTACAGCTCCCGCTCAGCCCAGTCAAAACTGTTCGCTGCCCTGGCCCCCCAATGGTGGAACAAACTCCCTCACGACGCCAGGACAGCGGAGTCAATCACCACCTTCCGGAGACACCTGAAACCCCACCTCTTTAAGGAATACCTAGGATAGGTTAAGTAATCCCTCTCACCCCACCTAAGTTTTAGATGCACTATTGTTAAGTGACTGTCCCACTGGATGTCATAAGGTGAATGCACCAATTTGTAAGTCGCTCTGGATAAGAGCGTCTGCTAAATGACTTAAATGTAATGTAAATGTATTGCAAGAAACTACACAGAACACGATCACGTTTCACGTTTCTGTTAATATCCTTTATTGACAGTTTTAATCACTTTTTTTTAGAGAGTTTTGAAATTGGGATTCTTTGCTCCGGACAAGAGAATTTCCAAGCATGTAAATGAATAATAATATAAATAAATAAATATATATAAATAATATAATAAAATATAAATATGAATAATATTGAAAGTATTTAGAAAATTCCCACAATAAGTATATTCCTTTATAACCTTCCCCTTCATGTAAATGTTAAGCTCAAATAATGCTCAAAGCTTGTATGGACACCAGTAACATGCATGCTTACGTTAGAGCTGTGTGACTATCCCTGTATTCTTCATAAAAGCTTTCTGTGGCTTGGTAGAGTGTTAAAATCCGTCTCCAGCTGCAGTAGACTACCATGTCTAAGACTGTAGTTGGGACAGAGCTGCAGTAGACTACCATGTCTAAGACTGGAGTTGGGACAGAGCTGCAGAAGACTACCATGTCTAAGACTGGAGTTGGGACAGAGCTGCAGTAGACTACCATGTCTAAGACTGGAGTTGGGACAGAGCTGCAGTAGACTACCATGTCTAAGACTGGAGTTGGGACAGAGCTGCAGAAGACTACCATGTCTAAGACTGGGAAGACTGGAGCTGGTCTAAGACAGAGCTGACAGAGCTAGATACCATGTCTAAGACTGGAGGTGGGACAGAGCTGCAGTAGACTACCATGTCTAAGACTGGAGGTGGGACAGAGCTGCAGTAGACTACCATGTCTAAGACTAGAGTTGGGGAGGAGCTGGGCTAGAGCTGGGGATGGGGGGTGGTGGAGCTGGGGATGGGGGGTGGAGCTGGGGATGGGGATGGAGCTGGTGTAGGGATGGAGCTGGGGTGGGGATGGAGCTAGGGTGGAGATGGAGCTGGGGATGGGGATGGATCTGGGGATGGGGATGGAGCTGGGGATGGGGATGGAGCTGGTGTAGGGATGGAGCTGGAGATGGGGATGGAGCTGGTGTAGGGATGGAGCTGGGGATGGGGATGGAGCTGGTGTAGGGATGGAGCTGGAGATGGGGATGGAGCTGGTGTAGGGATGGAGCTGGGGATGGGGATGGAGCTGGTGTAGGGATGGAGCTGGGGATGGGGATGGTGCTGGTGTAGGGATGGAGCTGGAGTTGGAGCTGGGGCTGGGGCTGGGGATGGAGCTGGTGATGGGAATGGAGCTGGAGATGGGAATGGAGCCGGTGTAGGGCTGGAGCTGGAGATGGATCTGGTGTAGGACTGGAGCTGGGGTGGGGCTGGACATGGGTATATAGAGCGGATTGGGGAGGAGTAAGAACAGAAAGGGGAAGGGAGACTTGACAGGTGTGAGGCTGCATCGCTCTGCAATTGTTTACTCCAACAATAGAGGCATTGTTTGTTTCCCATTAGGCTGCCTTTGGAGCTTCTTCCCAACAGACACCCTGTTCCCTTTCCAGTGTCCTGTATTTGAAGTACTGCACTATATAGCGGATAGGGTTGCATTTGGGATGCATCCCCAGTGTAGGCTACAGGTTCATTACAACACAAGCGATGGTTGTGAAAGCCAGGGATTGTTCCACTGCTGTGTTATCTACTGGGTCTTTACCCAAGTTATCTGATCACCTGCTGGGTCTTTACCCAAGTTATCTGATCACCTACTGGGTCTTTACCCAAGTTATCTGATCACCTGCTGGGTATTTACCCAAGTTATCTGATCACCTGCTGGGTCTTTACCCAAGTTATCTGATCACCTACTGGGTCTTTACCCAAGTTATCTGATCACCTACTGGGTCTTTACCCAAGTTATCTGATCACCTGCTGGGTCTTTACCCAAGTTATCTGATCACCTGCTGGGTCTTTACCCAAGTTATCTGATCACCTGCTGGGTCTTTACCCAAGTTATCTGATCACCTACTGGGTCTTTACCCAAGTTATCTGATCACCTGCTGGGTCTTTACCCAAGTTATCTGATCACCTGCTGGGTCTTTACCCAAGTTATCTGATCACCTGCTGGGTCTTTACCCAAGTTATCTGATCACCTACTGGGTCTTTACCCAAGTTATCTGATCACCTGCTGGGTCTTTACCCAAGTTATCTGATCACCTGCTGGGTCTCAATTACTGAGCCAGGTAGTTAAGTCTTCCTAGCAGTGTATTGTTTGAGCCAGGTAGTTAAGTCTTACTAGCAGTGTATTGTTTGAGCCAGGTAGTTAAGTCCTACTAGCAGTGTATTGTTTGAGCCAGGTAGTTAAGTCCTACTAGCAGTGTATTGTTTGAGCCAGGTAGTTAAGTCTTACTAGCAGTGTATTGTTTGAGCCAGGTAGTTAAGTCCTACTAGCAGTATATTGTTTGAGCCAGGTAGTTAAGACTTACTAGCAGTGTATTGTTTGAGCCAGGTGATAGCTAACGTTACCAGAACGTTCCTCGCATGGTTATTCTGGATAACCTTTCCCTACTGTCTTTTGGACAGTTTTCTGAGTGTTCTGCAGGAATTGGTAGACTATATAAATATTTGCTTTCCTCTGAATAGACAGAAGACATTTAATATGTAAAGATTAAACATTCTTACATGCTGTATCTATCCATGTGTGTTTTTACTGTACCAGCTCCAGAGACAGTCCCCATGGAGGTGGCTGTGTTGCCAGTGGCAGTCCTGGTTGCTGCTGGTCTGTGCCTTGGCTCTGCTGGGCCTGCTGGTCTGTACCCTGGCTCTGCTGGTCTGTACCCTGGCTCTGCTGGGCCTGCTGGTCTGTACCCTGCCTCTGCTGGTCTGTACCCTGGCTCTGCTGGGCCTGCTGGTCTGTACCCTGCCTCTGCTGGTCTGTACCCTGGCTCTGCTGGGCCTGCTGGTCTGTACCCTGGCTCTGCTGGGCCTGCTGGTCTGAACCCTGGCTCTGCTGGGCCTGCTGGTCTGTACCCTGGCTCTGCTGGTCCTGCTGGTCTGTACCCTGGCTCTGCTGGTCTGTACCCTGGCTCTGCTGGTCCTGCTGGTCTGTACCCTGGCTCTGCTGGTCTGTACCCTGGCTCTCCTGGTCCTGCTGGTCTGTACCCTGGCTCTGCTGATCTGTACCCTGGCTCTTCTGGTCCTGCTGGTCTGTACCCTGGCTCTGCTGGTCTGTACCCTGGCTCTGCTGGTCCTGCTGGTCTGTACCCTGGCTCTGCTGGTCTGTACCCTGCCTCTGCTGGTCCTGCTGGTCTGTACCCTGGCTCTGCTGGTCTGTACCCTGGCTCTGCTGGTCCTGCTGGTCTGTACCCTGGCTCTGCTGGTCTGTACCCTGGCTCTGCTGGTCCTGCTGGTCTGTACCCTGGCTCTGCTGGTCTGTACCCTGGCTCTGCTGGTCCTTCTGGTCTGTACCCTGGCTCTGCTGGTCTGTACCCTGGTTCTGCTGGTCCTGCTGGTCTGTACTCTGGCTCTGCTGGTCTGTACCCTGGCTCTGCTGGTCCTGCTGGTCTGTACCCTGGCTCTCCTGGTCTGTACCCTGGCTCTGCTGGTCCTGCTGGTCTGTACCCTGCCTCTGCTGGTCCTGCTGGTCTGTACCCTGGCTCTGCTGGTCCTGCTGGTCTGTACCCTGGCTCTGCTGGTCTGTACCCTGGCTCTGCTGGTCCTGCTGGTCTGTACCCTGGCTCTGCTGGTCCTGCTGGTCTTTACCCTGGCTCTGCTGGTCCTACTGGTCTGTACTCTGGCTCTGCTGGTCTGTACCCTGGCTCTGCTGGTCCTGCTGGTCTGTACCCTTGCTCTGCTGGTCTGTACCCTGGCTCTGCTGGTCCTGCTGGTCTGTACCCTGCCTCTGCTGGTCCTGCTGGTCTGTACCCTGGCTCTGCTGGTCTGTACCCTGGCTCTGCTGGTCCTGCTGGTCTGTACCCTGCCTCTGCTGGTCCTGCTGGCCTGTACCCTGCCTCTGCTGGTCCTGCTGGTCTGTACCCTGCCTCTGCTGGTCCTGCTGGTCTGTACCCTGCCTCTGCTGGTCCTGCTGGTCTGTACCCTGCCTCTGCTGGTCCTGCTGGTCTGTACCCTGCCTCTGCTGGTCCTGCTGGTCGGTACCCTGGCTCTGCTGGTCTGTACCCTGGCTCTGCTGGTCTGTACCCTGCCTCTTCTGGGCCTGCTGGTCTGTACCCTGGCTCTGCTGGTCCTGCTGGTCTGTACCCTGGCTCTGCTGGTCCTGCTGGTCTGTACCCTGCCTCTGCTGGTCCTGCTGGTCTGTACCCTGCCTCTGCTGGTCTGTACCCTGCCTCTGCTGGTCTGTACCCTGGCTCTGCTGGTCTGTACCCTGGCTCTGCTGGTCCTGCTGGTCTGTACCCTGGCTCTGCTGGTCTGTACCCTGGCTCTGCTGGTCCTGCTGGTCTGTACCCTGGCTCTGCTGGTCTGTACCCTGGCTCTGCTGGTCTGTACCCTGGCTCTGCTGGTCCTGCTGGTCTGTACCCTGGCTCTGCTGGTGTGTACCCTGGCTCTGCTGGTCCTGCTGGTCTGTACCCTGGCTCTGCTGGTCTGTACCCTGCCTCTGCTGGTCCTGCTGGTCTGTACCCTGGCTCTGCTGGTCTGTACCCTGGCTCTGCTGGTCCTGCTGGTCTGTACCCTGGCTCTGCTGGTCTGTACCCTGGCTCTGCTGGTCCTGCTGGTCTGTACCCTGGCTCTACTGGTCTGTACCCTGGCTCTGCTGGTCCTGCTGGTCTGTACCCTGGCTCTGCTGGTCTGTACCCTGGTTCTGCTGGTCCTGCTGGTCTGTACTCTGGCTCTGCTGGTCTGTACCCTGGCTCTGCTGGTCCTGCTGGTCTTTACCCTGGCTCTGCTGGTCCTGCTGGTCTGTACCCTGGCTCTGCTGCTCCTGCTGGTCTGTACCCTGGCTCTGCTGGTCTGTACCCTGGCTCTGCTGGTCCTGCTGGTCTGTACCCTGCCTCTGCCGGTCCTGCTGGTCTGTACCCTGGCTCTGCTGGTCTGTACCCTGGCTCTGCTGGTCCTGCTGGTCTGTACCCTGCCTCTGCTGGTCCTGCTGGTCTGTACCCTGCCTCTGCTGGTCCTGCTGGCCTGTACCCTGCCTCTGCTGGTCCTGCTGGTCTGTACCCTGCCTCTGCTGCTCCTGCTGGTCTGTACCCTGCCTCTGCTGGTCCTGCTGGTCTGTACCCTGGCTCTGCTGGTCTGTACCCTGGCTCTGCTGGTCTGTACCCTGCCTCTGCTGGGCCTGCTGGTCTGTACCCTGGCTCTGCTGGTCCTGCTGGTCTGTACCCTGCCTCTGCTGGTCCTGCTGGTCTGTACCCTGGCTCTGCTGGTCCTGCTGGTCTGTACCCTGGCTCTGCTGGTCTGTACCCTGGCTCTGCTGGTCTGTACCCTGGCTCTGCTGGTCTGTACCCTGGCTCTGCTGGTCCTGCTGGTCTGTACCCTGCCTCTGCTGGTCCTGCTGGTCTGTACCCTGGCTCTGCTGGGCCTGCTGGTCTGTACCCTGCCTCTGCTGGTCCTGCTGGTCTGTACCCTGCCTCTGCTGGTCCTGCTAGTCTGTACCCTGCCTCTGCTGGTCCTGCTGGTCTGTACCCTGCCTCTGCTGGTCTGTACCCAGGCTCTGCTGGTCTGTACCCTGCCTCTGCTGGTCTGTACCCTGGCTCTGCTGAGCCTGCTGGTCTGTACCCTGGCTCTGCTGGTCTGTACCCTGCCTCTGCTGGTCTGTACCCAGGCTCTGCTGAGCCTGCTGGTCTGTACCCAGGCTCTGCTGAGCCTGCTGGTCTGCTCTGCTGAGCCTGCTGGTCTGTACCCAGGCTCTGCTGGTCCTGCTGGTCTGTACCCTGCCTCTGCTGGTCCTGCTGGTCTGTACCCTGGCTCTGCTGGTCCTGCTGGTCTGTACCCTGGCTCTGCTGGTCCTGCTGGTCTGTACCCTGGCTCTGCTGGTCCTGCTGGTCTGTACCCTGCCTCTGCTGGTCCTGCTGGTCTGTACCCTGGCTCTGCTGGGCCTGCTGGTCTGTACCCTGGCTCTGCTGGGCCTGCTGGTCTGTAGCCTGCCTCTGCTGGTCTGTACCCTGGCTCTGCTGAGCCTGCTGGTCTGTACCCTGGCTCTGCTGAGCCTGCTGGTCTGTACCCTGGCTCTGCTGGGCCTGCTGGGCCCTTACCTGGCGTTCTTTATGATGACCCTCCAAAACCCGCCGACTTCCCGCCATGTTTAAAGCTGCTGCAGTCTGTTCCGGGTTCCTCGCAAAAGTCTTTCTGTTCAAGTGAGTACCTATATATTGTATCGTCACATCAAATGCTGCGTGGGGGGGGGGGATGCTATCATCATGTTTTTCATTGTTCTTTGATAGAAATGGGGGTGGACATAGTGAGAGTAGACATATATTTTTAGGCTCCCTAGTTGTTTTTTGTAACACAACAAGGCTACGAGTGTTTCAGCTGTTAGGATATCATGAATGTTCTCTATCTACAGCAGCTACATATTTATCTATGCGCCCGATTCAGACTTAGGAAATCTTAAAAAAAAATGTTATGCGGGTTTGATTGAAGCACTTCTCAGTAGTTGGTATACTTATCGTATGCATGTGTGTAATGGGCTTTGCAGGTGTGGCTTCCCTTGTAAGCACTGAATACATATCATTTAAACCCTCCCACTTGCTGGCCAACAGATTTTCTTGTGAAGTTTTCAGTTCAATTGGGTTTTCAGTTCATTTATCTAAAGATATCCCTTTAAATACTGTGCACCTTTAAGTAGAATTTTCTCGGCAGACTCACTAGAATACATGGAGAGAAGAAGAAGGTTCAGACTATTAGGGTTCAATGTAAATAAATACATATTCATCTGCTTTTCAGAACCAATTGGTAAATAAAAAAAATACCCTGATGTTGTTAATTATTTAGTGTTAGGAAATAATTTATGAATAAAAAAAAAACAGTTTTTGGAAATACAATGGTTTTGTTTTTCCTTAGTGTTGCCATATTCAAATCTGTAGGTTTGGCGCTATACTGTAATTTGCACATTGCTACAGAAGCCTATAGCTTCAAGTTATAATGTCAGCATTTCATAAACTTTACTGTTGATATGTTGATATGCTTCAGCTTGCTGCCATTTGACTGGTTTCACATTTGTCTCCAGCGATCATAAGGTAAATTAGATCCACCCCAAAAATTGTAATTTATAGTTACAATCCCTTTATCAAATTGGCTTACTCGTTTACCCAGCTCTTGTCAATAGATCTTATCAATAGATCTTATCGATTTGTAAAGTACAGTGCAAGAATAATGGTGTTGTTTCTGTCAGGAAAAATAAAGAGGACCTGCAGGTTGCTCAACCTTATTCATTGTTTCATCATGTGTGCAGGTGGTGGAATTATGAGGGAATTAAGTCAGAGGCCAGAATACGGCGTATCTATCCACACACCTGCACCACAGCTTCATTTCTTTGATCTTCACCGAAAAACTAATGGGGGATGAAAAGCATGCTATTCTGATGGTTAAATTCAAGGTCGGAATATGCATAGAGAGAAAGGTGCGTGAAAATGGAATTATGTTACATTTATACACACTTAACTAGTGTCAGATTTCCACCCTCTAAATATAGTATCTATCATCACATGCTATAATGCCACTTACCTCTTTAGTGGTGAGGTGCCCAGGGGAGGTTCCCTCCTTCAACTTTGACCTGTTGGAGAAGAGGAGGAGATAGGAAGGAGAGAGGAGGAGAGGGGAGTAGAGAGTAGGAGAGAGGAGGAGAAGGGAGGAGAGGGGAGGAGAGAGGAGGAGAAGGGAGGAGAGGGGATGAGAGGAGAGGAAGAGAGGGGAGGGGATGAGAGGGGAGAGAGGACAAGAGAGGAGGAGAAGGGAGGAGAGGGGATGAGAGGTGAGGAAGAGAGGAGAGGGGATGAGAGCGGAGAGAGGACGAGAGAGGAGGAGAAGGGAGGAGAGGGGTTGAGAGAGGAGGAGAGAGGAGGAGAGGAGGAGAAGGGAGGAGAGGGGATGAGAGGGGAGGAGAGAGGAAGAGAGAGGAGGAGAAGGGAGGAGAGGGGATGAGAATGGAGGAGAGGGGAAGAGAGAGTAGGGAGGAGAGGGGATGAGAAGGGAGGAGAGGGGAAGAGAGAGCAGGAGAGAGGAGGAGAGGGGATGAGAGAGGAGGAGAGAGGAGGAGAAGGGAGTAGAGGGGATGAGAGAGGAGGAGAAGGGAGGAGAGAGGAGGAGAAGGGAGGAGAGGGGAGGAGAGAGGAGGAGAAGGGAGGAGAGGGGATGAGAGGAGAGGAAGAGAGAGGAGAGGAGAGAGGAGAGGGGATGAGAGGGGAGAGAGGAGGAGAGAGGAAGAGAGAGGAGGAGAAGGGAAGAGAGGGGATGAGAGAGGAGGAGATAGGAGGAGAAGGAAGGAGAGGGGATGAGAGGGGAGGAAAGAGGAAGAGAGAGGAGAGAAGAGAGGAGGACAGGGGAGGAGAGAAGAGAGGATGAGAGGAGAGAGGGGAGGGGGGATATTCATTTTGAAACTGTCTGTGACCGGGGGCCTGCCAGGAGCCACACACATATGTGATTGTCTAATTGCAGAGAAGACAATAAAACCCTTCACCATTGTTTTGTGAGCATTAGAGAATCGTAGGTATTATTTTTTTGCATTGTAGCACTCGTAGTACTGTGTATGTACCATATTGACATTATCAATCAGCAGTTAAGCTATATCAAAAGTACATAATAGTTGAGGACTGTCAAACAAAATGCTTTTTGAAAATCTCTTGATGACTTTCTTACAACCTCTCTCCCTCTCTCTCTCTCTCGCTCTTTCTCTCTTTCTCTCTCTCTCTCTCTCCGTGCTGTATTCATAATGGGAAACATGATCACTCCGTGCTGTACTGGGAAACTCTCTCTCGCTCTTTCTCTTTCTCTCTCTCTCTCTCTCTTCTCTTCTCTCTCTCTCTCTCTCTCTCTCTCTCTCTCTCTCTCTCTCTCTCTCTCTCTCTCTCTCTCTCTCTCTCTCTCTCTCTCTCTCGCTATCTCTTTTCCCGTTTCTCTCCCAAGTTTATTTTTGGTTGTTAGGTTTTGATATTCCTAATTGGAATAACGCCTGGGGTTGTGTAAATCATTAGTAAATGATTTTAAAAAATCTTCTTTAATTAGCATCTGACTAAATAATGCATTAAATGGCTGGTGTAAACATAATCAATCCCATGCTGTAATAATGCATTAAATGCCTGGTGTAAACATAATCAACTCCATGCTGTAATAATGCATTAAATGCCTGGTGTAAACATAATCAACTCCATGCTGTAATAATGCATTAAATTCCTGGGGTAAACATAATCAATCCCATGCTGTAATAATGCATTAAATGCCTGGTGTAAACATAATCAACCCCGTGCTGTAATAATGCATTAAATGCCTGGTGTAAACATAATCAACTCCATGCTGTAATAATGCATTAAATGCCTGGTGTAAACATAATCAATCCCATGCTGTAATAATGCATTAAATGCCTGGGGTAAACATGATCAACTCCGTGCTGTAGTCATAATGGGAAACATGATCAACTCCATGCTGTATTCATAATGGGAAACATGATCAACTTCGTGCTGTAGTCATAATGGGAAACATGATCAACTCCGTGCTGTATTCATAATGAGAAACATGATCAACTCCGTGCTGTATTCATAATGGGAAACATGATCAACTCCGTGCTGTATTCATAATGGGAAACATGATCAACTCCGTGCTGTATTCATAATGAGAAACATGACCAACTCCGTGCTGTATTCATAATGAGAAACATGACCAACTCCGTGCTGTATTCATAATGGGAAACATGATCAACTCCGTGCTGTATTCATAATGGGAAACATGATCAACTCCGTGCTGTATTCATAATGGGAAACATGATCAACTCCGTGCTGTATTCATAATGGGAAACATGATCAACTCCGTGCTGTATTCATAATGGGAAACATGATCAACTCCGTGCTGTATTTATAATGGGAAACATGATCAACATGATCAACTCATAATGGGAAACATGATCAACTCCGTGCTGTATTCATAATGGGAAACATGATCAACTCCGTGCTGTATTCATAATGGGAAACATGATCAACTCCGTGCTGTATTCATAATGGGAAACATGATCAACTCCGTGCTGTATTCATAATGGGAAACATGATCAACTCCGTGCTGTATTCATAATGGGAAACATGATCAACTCCGTGCTGTATTCATAATGGGAAACATGATCAACTCCGTGCTGTATTCATAATGGGAAACATGATCAACTCCGTGCTGTATTCATAATGGGAAACATGATCAACTTCGTGCTGTATTCATAATGGGAAACATGCTACATCACTTCCCCATCTGAAGTCGTTCAAACAAATTCCAGGTGAAAGATGATAGAAATAAAACAAAAGCACCTGAGGCTGATTTCCATAATAACAAGGGAAATAAAAACGTGACAATATATTTCTCCCTCCCTCCCTCCCTCCCTCCCTCCCTCCCTCCCTCCCTCCCTCCCTCCCTCCCTCCCTCCCTCCCTCCCTCCCTCTCTCTCTCCTCTCTCTCTCTCCCTCTCTCTCTCTCTCTCTCCTCCCTCCCTCCCTCCCTCCCTCCCTCCCTCCCTCCTCTCCCTCTCTCTCTCTCTCTCTCCCTCCTCTCTCTCTCTCTCTCTCTCTCTCCCTCCCTCCCTACTTCCCTCCCTCCCACCCTACCTCCCTCCCTCCCTACCTCCCTACCTTCCTTCCTACCTCCCTCCCTCCCTCCTTTGTTTGAATGAAAAGAAAAGGAGGTTGTTTGTAATCAATTCAACAAGGGGTTCATACGTCTTCCCATTAAACCAGTTTGGAGTGGAATGTTGCCTGGTGAACTAATAATTCATATTGTGGTTGTATTGGTAATTCATATTGTGGTTGTATTGGTAATTCATATTGTGGTGAACTGGTAATTAATATTGTGGAAGTGGTTAAGCCAAGGTAACCTGTCTAAATAACTACCGCTCCGTAGCACTCACATCTGTAGCCAAGAAATGCTTTGAAAGGCTGATGCCATCAGCACCCTCATCCCAGAAACTCTGGACTCACTCCAGTTAATATACAGCCCCAAGAGATCCACAGATGACCTCAACTCTGTTGCCCTCTACACCACCCTTTCCCACCCGGACAAAAGGAACACCTACAGTTGAAATTGGAAGTTTACATACATCTTAGCCAAGTACATTTAAACTCAGTTTTTCACATTTAATCCTAGTAAAAACTCCCTGTTTTAGGTCATTTAGGATCACCACTTGATTTTAAGAACGTGAAATGTCAGAATAATAGTAGAGAGAATTATTTATTTCAGCTTAATTTCACATTCCCAGTGGGTCAGAAGTTTACATACACTCAATTAGTATTTGGTAGCATTGCCTTTAAAATTGTTTAACTTGGGTCAAACGTTTCGGGTAGCCTTCCACAAGCTTCCCACAATAAGTTGGGTGAATTTTGGCCCATTCCTCCTGACGGAGTTGGTGTAACTGAGTCAGGTTTATAGGCCTCCTTTCTCGCACACACTTTTTTCAGTTCTGCCCACAAATTTTCTATAGGATTGAGGTCAGGGCTTTGTGATGGCCACGCCAATAACTTGACTTTGTTGTCCTTAAGCCATTTTGCCACAACTTTGGAAGTAATGCTTGGGGTCATTGTCCATTTGGAAGACCCATTTGCGACCAAGCTTTAACTTCATGACTGATGTCTTGAGATGTTGCTTCAATATATCCACATAATTTTACTTTCCTCGTGATGCCATCTATTTTGTAAAGTGCACCAGTCCGTGCTGCAGCAAAGCACCCCCACAACATGATGCTGCCAGCCCCGTGCTTCATGGTTGGGATGGTGTTCTTTGGCTTGCAAGCCTCCCCCATTTCCTCCAAACATAACGATGGTCATTATGGCCAAACAGTTGTATTTTTGTTTCATCAGACCAGAGGACATTTCCCCAAAATGTCCGGTCTTTTTTGTGCTTGTGATTTTCACTTTTCGCATCAAAGTACGTTCATCTCTAGGAGACAGAACGTGTCTCCTTCCTGAGCGGAATGACGGCTGCGTGGTCCCATGGTGTTTATACTTGCGTACTATTGTTTGTACAGATGAACGTGGTACCTTCAGCCGTTTGGAAATTGCTCCCAAGGATGAACCAGACTTGTGTAGGTCTACAATTATTTTTCTGAGGTCTTTGCTGATAACTTTAGATTTTCCCATGATGTCAAGCAAAGAGGCACTTAGTTTGAAGGCCTTGAAAAACATCCACAGGTAAACCTCCAATTGACTCAAATGATGCCAATTAGCATCAGAATCTTCTAAAGCCATGACATCATTTTCTGGAATTGTCCAAGCTGTTTGAAGGCACAGTCAACCTAGTGTATGCAAACTTCTGACCCACTGGAATTGTGAAACAGTGAATTATAAGTGGAATAATCTGTCTGTAATCAATTGTTGTAAAAATGTACTAACCAATTGCCCAAACTATAGTTTGTTAACAATAAATTTGTGGAGTGGTTGAAAAGTAAGCTTTAATGACTCTAACCTTAATGTATGTAAACTTCCGACTTCAACTGTACATGAAAATGCTGTTCATTGACTACAGCTCAGTGTTCAACACCATTGTCCCCTCCAAGCTCATCACTAAGGACCCAGGGACTGAACATCTCCCTCTACAACTGGATCTTGGACTTCCTGACGGGACGCCCCCAGGTGGGGAGGGTAGGCAACAACACATCCGCCACGCTGACCCTCAACACGGGGACCCTCAGGGGTGTGTGCTTAGTCCCCTCCTGTACTCCCTGTTCAGCAAGAACTGTGTGGCCGTGCATTACTCCAACACCATCATAAAATTTGCAGACTATACGAAAGTGGTAGGCCTGATCACTAACAAAGATGAGACAGCCTATAGGACGGAGGTCAGAGACCTGGCCGTGTGGTGCCAGGACAACAACCTCTCCCTCAATGTCAGCGAGACAAAGGAGCTGATTGTGCGCTACAGGAAATGGATGGCCGAACATGCCTCCGTTGACATCAACAAGGCTGTAGTGAAGCGGGATGAGAGATTCAAGTTCCTCGATGTCCACATCACTTAGGACATATTTGGTATTTAGTGTTTGGTGTTTTATTTGGATCCCCATTAGCTGTTGCATAGCAGCAGCTACTCTTCCTGGGGTCCACAACAGAACATAAAACATTATACAGAATGACATAATACAGAACATCATTAGACAAGAACAGCTCAAGGACAGGACTACATGGTCTAAACACACCAACACAGTCGTGAAGAGGGCATTACAAAGCTTCTTCCCCCTCAGGAGGATTAAAAGAGTGGGCCCTCAGATCCTCAAAATGAACTACAGCTGCACTATTGAGTGCATCTTGACTGGCTGCATCACCTCTTGGTATGGCAACTGCTCGGCACCAAACCACACAGCACTACAGAGGGTAGTGTGTACAATCCCAAAACATCACTGGGGAAGAGCTCCCTACAACCCAGGACTTCTATACAGCCGGTGTCAAAGGAAGGACTCAAAAAATTGTCAAAGACTCCAGACACCTGTCAGTACGCACTCTGCTACCACAGGCAAGCAGTACCGGAGCACCAAGTCTGTGACCAAAAGGCACCTGAACAGCTTCTACCCCCCAAGCAATAAGACTGTTGAACAGCTTCTACCCCCAAGCCAGACTCTGAACAGCTTCTACCCCCCAAGCCATTAGACTATTGAACAGCTTCTACCCCCAAGCCATCAAACTGCTGAACAGCTTCTACCCCCAAGCCATCAGACTGCTGAACAGTTTCTACCCCCAAGCCATAAGACTGCTGAACAGCTTCTACCCCCAAGCCATCAGAATGCTGAACAGCTTCTACCCCCAAGCCATCAGACTGCTGAACAGCTTCTACCCCCAAGCCATCAGACTGCTGAACAGCTTCTACCCCCAAGCCATAAGACTGCTGAACAGCTTCTACCCCCAAGCCATCAGACTGCTGAACAGCTTCTACCCCCAAGCCATCAGACTGCTGAACAGCTTCTACCCCCAAGCCATCAGACTGCTGAACAGCTTCTACCCCCAAGCCATCAGACTGTTGAACAGCTTCTACCCACAAGCCATCAGACTGTTGAACAGCTTCTACCCCCAAGCCATCAGACTGCTGAACAGCTTGAACAGCTTCTACCCCCAAGCCATCAGACTGTTGAACAGCTTCTACCCCAAGCCATCAAACTGCTGAACAGCTTCTACCCCAAGGCATCAGACTGGTGAACAGCTTCTACCCCAAGCCATCAGACTGCTGAACAGCTTCTACCCCCAAGCCATCAGACTGTTGAACAGCTTCTACCCCCAAGGCATCAGACAGGTGAACAGCTTCTAACCCCAAGCTAGACTCTGAACAGCTTCTACCCCCAAGCCATTAGACTGGTGAACAGCTTCTACCCCAAGCCATCAGACTGCTGAACAGCTTCTACCCCCAAGCCATCAGACTGCTGAACAGCTTCTACCCCCAAGCCATCAGACTGTTGAACAGCTTCTACCCACAAGCCATCAGACTGTTGAACAGCTTCTACCCACAAGCCATCAGACTGTTGAACAGCTTCTACCCCCAAGCCATCAGACTGCTGAACAGCTTCTAGCCCCCCAAGCCATCAGACTGTTGAACAGCTTCTACCCCCAAGCCATCAGACTGTTGAACAGCTTCTACCCCCAAGGCATCAGACAGGTGAACAGCTTCTAACCCCAAGCTAGACTCTGAACAGCTTCTACCCCCAAGCCATTAGACTGGTGAACAGCTTCTACCCCAAGCCATCAGACTGCTGAACAGCTTCTACCCCCAAGCCATCAGACTGCTGAACAGCTTCTACCCCCAAGCCATCAGACTGTTGAACAGCTTCTACCCACAAGCCATCAGACTGTTGAACAGCTTCTACCCACAAGCCATCAGACTGTTGAACAGCTTCTACCCCCAAGCCATCAGACTGCTGAACAGCTTCTACCCCCAAGCCATCAGACTGTTGAACAGCTTCTACCCCAAGCCATCAGACTGTTGAACAGCTTCTACCCACAAGCCATCAGACTGTTGAACAGCTTCTACCCCCAAGCCATCAGACTGCTGAACAGCTTCTACCCCCAAGCCATCAGACTGTTGAACAGCTTCTACCCCCAAGGCATCAGACAGGTGAACAGTTTCTACCCCCAAGCCAGACTCTGAACAGCTTCTACCCCCAAGCCATTAGACTGGTGAACAGCTTCTACCCCCAAGCCACCAGACTGGTGAACAGCTTCTACCCCCAAGGCATCAGACTGTTGAACAGCTTCTACCCCCAAGCCATCAGACTGCTGAACAGCTTCTACCCCCAAGCCATCAGACTGCTGAACAGCTTCTACCCCCAAGACATTAGACTGGTGAACAGCTTCTACCCCAAAGCCATCAGACTGGTGAACAGCTTCTACCCCAAGCCATCAGACTGCTGAACAGCTTCTACCCCCAAGGCATCAGACTGCTGAACAGCTTCTACCCCCAAGCCATCAGACTGTTGAACAGCTTCTACCCCCAAGGCATTAGACTGGTGAACAGCTTCTACCCCAAAGCCATCAGACTGGTGAACAGCTTCTACCCCCAAGCCATAAGACTGCTGAACAGCTTCTACCCCCAAGCCATCAGACTGCTGAACAGCTTCTACCCCCCAAGCCATCAGACTGGTGAACAGCTTCTACCCCCAAGCCATCAGACTGGTGAACAGCTTCTACCCCCAAGCCATCAGACTGCTGAACAGCTTCTACCCCCAAGCAATCAGAATGCTGAACAGCTTCTACCCCCAAGCCATCAGACTGGTGAACAGCTTCTACCCCCAAGCCATCAGACTGCTGAACAGCTTCTACCCCCAAGCCATCAGACTGGTGAACAGCTTCTACCCCCCCCAAGCCATCAGACTGGTGAACAGCTTCTACCCCCAAGCATCATCAGACTGCTGAACAGCTTCTACCCCCAAGCCATCAGACTGCTGAACAGCTTCTACCCCCAAGGCATTAGACTGGTGAACAGCTTCTACCCCAAAGCCATCAGACTGGTGAACAGCTTCTACCCCCAAGCCATCAGACTACTGAACAGCTTCTACCCCCAAGGCATCAGACTGCTGAACAGCTTCTACCCCCAAGCCATCAGACTGGTGAACAGCTTCTACCCCCAAGTCATTAGACTGGTGAACAGCTTCTACCCCAAAGCCATCAGACTGGTGAACAGCTTCTACCCCCCCAAGCCATAAGACTGCTGAACAGCTTCTACCCCCAAGCCATCAGACTGCTGAACAGCTTCTACCCCCAAGCCATCAGACTGGTGAACAGCTTCTACCCCAAGCCATCAGACTGGTGAACAGCTTCTACCCCCAAGCCATCAGACTGCTGAACAGCTTCTACCCCCCAAGTCATCAGACTGCTGAACAGCTTCTACCCCCAAGCCATCAGACTGGTGAACAGCTTCTACCCCCAAGCCATCAGACTGCTGAACAGCTTCTACCCCCAAGCCATCAGACTGCTGAACAGCTTCTACCCCCAAGCCATCAGACTGCTGAACAGCTTCTACCCCCAAGCCATCAGACTGCTGAACAGCTTCTACCCCCAAGCCATCAGACTGGTGAACAGCTTCTACCCCCAAGCCATCAGACTGGTGAACAGCTTCTACCCCCAAGCCATCAGACTGCTGAACAGCTTCTACCCCCAAGCCATCAGACTGCTGAACAGCTTCTACCTCCCAAGCCATCAGACTGGTGAACAGCTTCTACCCCCAAGCCATCAGACTGCTGAACAGCTTCTACCCCCAAGCCAGACTCTGAACAGCTTCTACCCCCAAGCCATCAGACTGGTGAACAGCTTCTACCCCCAAGCCATCAGACTGGTGAACAGCTTCTACCCCCAAGCCATCAGACTGGTGAACAGCTTCTACCCCCAAGCCATCAGACTGCTGAACAGCTTCTACCCCCAAGCCATCAGACTGGTGAACAGCTTCTACCCCCAAGCCATCAGACTGGTGAACAGCTTCTACCCCCAAGCCATCAGACTGCTGAACAGCTTCTACCCCCAAGTCATCAGACTGCTGAACAGCTTCTACCCCCAAGCCATCAGACTGGTGAACAGCTTCTACCCCCAAGCCATCAGACTGCTGAACAGCTTCTACCCCCAAGCCATCAGACTGCTGAACAGCTTCTACCCCCAAGCCATCAGACTGCTGAACAGCTTCTACCCCCAAGCCATCAGACTGCTGAACAGCTTCTACCCCCAAGCCATCAGACTGGTGAACAGCTTCTACCCCAAGCCATCAGACTGGTGAACAGCTTCTACCCCCAAGCCATCAGACTGCTGAACAGCTTCTACCCCCAAGCCATCAGACTGCTGAACAGCTTCTACCTCCCAAGCCATCAGACTGGTGAACAGCTTCTACCCCCAAGCCATCAGACTGCTGAACAGCTTCTACCCCCAAGCCAGACTCTGAACAGCTTCTACCCCCAAGCCATCAGACTGGTGAACAGCTTCTACCCCCAAGCCATCAGACTGGTGAACAGCTTCTACCCCCAAGCCATCAGACTGGTGAACAGCTTCTACCCCCAAGCCATCAGACTGCTGAACAGCTTCTACCCCCAAGCCATCAGACTGGTGAACAGCTTCTACCCCCAAGCCATCAGTCTGGTGAACAGCTTCTACCCCCAAGCCATCAGACTGGTGAACAGCTTCTACCCCCAAGCCATCAGACTGGTGAACAGCTTCTACCCCCAAGCCATCAGACTGCTGAACAGCTTCTACCCCCAAGCCAGACTCTGAACAGCTTCTACCCCCAAGCCATCAGACTGGTGAACAGCTTCTACCCCCAAGCCATCAGACTGGTGAACAGCTTCTACCCACAAGCCATCAGACTGGTGAACAGCTTCTACCCCCAAGCCATCAGACTGGTGAACAGCTTCTACCCCCAAGCCATCAGTCTGGTGAACAGCTTCTACCCCCAAGCCATCAGACTGCTGAACAGCTTCTACCCCCAAGCCATCAGACTGGTGAACAGGTTCTACCCCCAAGCCATCAGACTGGTGAACAGTTAATCAAATGACTACCTGAACTAAAACAATGACCACCTTGTTATTTGTTGTTTAATGTTTAATTGTTTTGCCCTGACTTCCTGTTTACCATTCCTCTCCTCCTCTTTGTTTATTTTCCTCTTGTACCGCTCCCTAAGCACCTTCCCCTCCCCTCCCCTCCCCACCTCTCCTCTGCTCTCCCTCTCTCCTCCACCCATCCCTCTCGTCCCCGTTGGCCATCCGTCGCAGGTCGGTGGGTGGTTGAAGGGCATGGGGTATGGAGAGTGGCTCCAGCTTGCCCCTTGGTGCTGGAGCTGGCTGGGACGTGCCAGCCTCCTGCTGCCCCTTGTCAGGGTGCGTCTCAGTCAGCCTCTTCCCTTGGGGTCCTGGGGGGAGGGAGACCTCCACATGGAGGAACCCACAGTGCTGCGCTGCCTCTCAAATGGCAACCTATTCCCTATGTAGTGTACTACTATTGAGCAGGGCCCATAGGGACTTGGGACCCTATGTACAGTAGGAAATAGGATGCCATTTGGGATGTGGACTCCCTCTAACCATACCATCCAGACTGTATGAGATGCTAACCTTTGTAAAAGAGCTCCCAGACAAACCTTTACAAAAAAACAGAAAACGACCCCCCCCTGCTCTGCTCCGTACCCTTCCGCCCAGCATTCATGAAGCATGACCTTTCTGTTGTTGTTATTGTGTTAGTTTGCCTCCACTTCTGGGCTTATTTGTTCATTTGGACTATATCCCAACTGACATTCTAATATCTATATATTGCAATTATTTTGACCAGGGCCCATAGGCCTCTGGTCAACGGTAGTGTACTATATACCAGGACCAGTAGGCCTCTGGTCAATGGTAGTGTACTATATACCAGGACCAGTAGGCCTCTGGTCAATGGTAGTGTACTATATACCAGGACCAGTAGGCCTCTGGTCAATGGTAGTGTGCTATATACAAGGACCAATAGGCCTCTGGTCAACGGTAGTGTACTATAAACCAGGACCAATAGGCCTCTGGTCAACAGTAGTGTACTATATACCAGGACCAATAGGCCTCTGGTCAATGGTAGTGTGCTACATACAAGGACCAATAGGCCTCTGGTCAATGGTAGTGCACTATATACCAGGACCAATAGGCCTCTGGTCAACAGTAGTGTACTACATACAAGGACCAATAGGCCTCTGGTCAACAGTAGTGTACTATATACAAGGACCAATAGGCCTCTGGTCAACGGTAGTGTACTATATACCAGGACCAATAGACCTCTGGTCAACGGTAGTGTACTATATACCAGGACCAATAGGCCTCTGGTCAACGGTAGTGTACTATATACCAGGACCAATAGACCTCTGGTCAACGGTAGTATACTATATACCAGGACCAATAGGCCTCTGGTCAACGGTAGTGTACTATATACAAGGACCAATAGGCCTCTGGTCAATGGTAGTGTGCTACATACAAGGACCAATAGGCCTCTGGTCAACGGTAGTGTGCTACATACAAGGACCAATAGGCCTCTGGTCAACGGTAGTGTACTATATACAAGGACCAATAGGCCTCTGGTCAACAGTAGTGTACTATATACAAGGACCAATAGGCCTCTGGTCAACGGTAGTGTGCTATATACCAGGACCAATAGGCCTCTGGTCAACAGTAGTGTACTATATACAAGGACCAATAGGCCTCTGGTCAACGGTAGTGTACTATATACCAGGACCAATAGACCTCTGGTCAACGGTAGTGTACTATATACCAGGACCAATAGGCCTCTGGTCAACGGTAGTGTACTATATACCAGGACCAGTAGGCCTCTGGTCAACGGTAGTGTACTATATACCAGGACCAATAGGCCTCTGGTCAACAGTAGTGTACTATATACAAGGACCAATAGGCCTCTGGTCAACGGTAGTGTGCTACATACAAGGACCAATAGGCCTCTGGTCAACGGTAGTGTGCTACATACAAGGACCAATAGGCCTCTGGTCAACGGTAGTGTACTATATACAAGGACCAATAGGCCTCTGGTCAACAGTAGTGTACTATATACCAGGACCAATAGGCCTCTGGTCAACGGTAGTGTGCTACATACAAGGACCAATAGGCCTCTGGTCAACGGTAGTGTGCTATATACCAGGACCAATAGGCCTCTGGTCAACGGTAGTGTGCTACATACAAGGACCAATAGGCCTCTGGTCAACGGTAGTGTGCTATATACCAGGACCAATAGGCCTCTGGTCAACGGTAGTGTGCTACATACAAGGACCAATAGGCCTCTGGTCAACGGTAGTGTGCTATATACCAGGACCAATAGGCCTCTGGTCAACGGTAGTGTACTATATACCAGGACCAATAGGCCTCTGGTCAACGGTAGTGTACTATATACCAGGACCAATAGGCCTCTGGTCAAAGGTAGTGTGCTATATACCAGGATCAATAGGCCTCTGGTCAACGGTAGTGTACTATATACCAGGACCAATAGGCCTCTGGTCAACGGTAGTGTACTATATACCAGGACCAATAGGCCTCTGGTCAACGGTAGTGCTCTATATACCAGGACCAATAGGCCTCTGGTCAACGGTAGTGTGCTATATACCAGGACCAATAGGCCTCTGGTCAACGGTAGTGTACTATATACAAGGACCAATAGGCCTCTGGTCAACGGTAGTGTACTATATACCAGGACCAATAGGCCTCTGGTCAATGGTAGTGCTCTATATACCAGGACCAATAGGCCTCTGGTCAACGGTAGTGTACTATATACCAGGACCAATAGGCCTCTGGTCAACAGTAGTGTACTATATACCAGGACCAATAGGCCTCTGGTCAACGGTAGTGCACTATATACCAGGACCAGTAGGCCTCTGGTCAACAGTAGTGCACTATATACCAGGACCAATAGGCCTCTGGTCAACAGTAGTGTACTATATACCAGGACCAATAGGCCTCTGGTCAACGGTAGTGCTCTATATACCAGGACCAATAGGCCTCTGGTCAATGGTAGTGTACTATATACCAGGACCAATAGGCCTCTGGTCAACAGTAGTGTACTATATACCAGGACCAATAGGCCTCTGGTCAACAGTAGTGTACTATATACCAGGACCAATAGGCCTCTGGTCAACGGTAGTGCTCTATATACCAGGACCAATAGGCCTCTGGTCAACGGTAGTGTATTATATACCAGGACCAATAGGCCTCTGGTCAACGGTAGTGTACTATATACCAGGACCAGTAGGCCTCTGGTCAACGGTAGTGTACTATATACCAGGACCAGTAGGCCTCTGGTCAACAGTAGTGCACTATATACCAGGACCAATAGGCCTCTGGTCAACAGTAGTGTACTATAAACCAGGACCAATAGGCCTCTGGTCAACAGTAGTGTACTATATACCAGGACCAATAGGCCTCTGGTCAACAGTAGTGTACTATATACCAGGACCAATAGGCCTCTGGTCAACGGTAGTGTACTATATACCAGGACCAGTAGGCCTCTGGTCAACGGTAGTGTACTATATACCAGGACCAGTAGGCCTCTGGTCAACGGTAGTGTACTATATACCAGGACCAGTAGGCCTCTGGTCAACGGTAGTGTACTATATACCAGGACCAGTAGGCCTCTGGTCAACGGTAGTGTACTATATACCAGGACCAGTAGGCCTCTGGTCAACGGTAGTGTACTATATACCAGGACCAGTAGGCCTCTGGTCAACGGTAGTGCTCTATATACCAGGACCAGTAGGCCTCTGGTCAACGGTAGTGTACTATATACCAGTACCAGTAGGCCTCTGGTCAACGGTAGTGTACTATATACCAGGACCAGTAGGCCTCTGGTCAACGGTAGTGCACTATATACCAGGACCAATAGGCCTCTGGTCAACGGTAGTGTACTATATACCAGGACAAATAGGCCTCTGGTCAACGGTAGTGTACTATATACCAGGACCAATAGGCCTCTGGTCAACGGTAGTGTACTATATACCAGGACCAATAGGCCTCTGGTCAACGGTAGTGCTCTATAAACCAGGACCAATAGGCCTCTGGTCAACGGTAGTGTACTATATACCAGGACCAATAGGCCTCTGGTCAACGGTAGTGTACTATATACCAGGACCAATAGGCCTCTGGTCAACGGTAGTGTACTATATACCAGGACCAATAGGCCTCTGGTCAACAGTAGTGTACTATATACCAGGACCAATAGACCTCTGGTCAACGGTAGTGTACTATATACCAGGACCAATAGGCCTCTGGTCAACGGTAGTGTACTATATACCAGGACCAATAGACCTCTGGACAACGGTAGTGTACTATATACCAGGACCAATAGGCCTCTGGTCAACGGTAGTGTACTATATACCAGGACCAATAGGCCTCTGGTCAACGGTAGTGTACTATATACCAGGACCAATAGGCCTCTGGTCAACAGTAGTGCTCTAAGTAGGGATTAGGTTGCCATTTGGGATGCATCTTTAGACTCATTGTTAATTGGTTTAAAACGGAACAGGGGCGTGCAGAAACGCCAGTCTGGTAGCAAAGGAGCTAAAAGCAAGTTGTCGCGTCTTGCCTGTGACTGGTCCCGTCAGATGTTCCGTGGTGTAAGCAGGAAGAGGAGTCTCCGTCTCCGTGTCATCTCTCATCCCTCACGACACGCTGTGCATACGCAACGTTACCGTGTAAGACGTGTCCACCCTTGGGACAACTCAGAGACAATCCCTGTTGGTTGCCACTCTGTTGTAGTTACCGGGGAAGAATAACACTTTACCCTAGAAAAAGGTGAAGTAAACATCCATATCGATTCCGATTTCCACAACAGTTAATAAGAGTGTTGAAGTACCAGGCTTTTTAAACCTCGCCGCTGTTTTGGTCCCGTTGATACCACGTTGTAGTGGGGTGAAGTGTATCCCCTTTGCAAATGCGCAGATACTCTGTCTGACTGCACTCCTCTTCAATCACTTCAAACAAACATGGCTGTTGTTGTTTTTTTAATTTTCAGAAACACAGTATCTCCAACATTTGCTGTTAGGTTATAGCGGTAGCCCTAATGTCACAAATTACACAGTGTTTATTTGATCCATTTGTCATGTGTGAGATCTTGATTTAGGCCGTCTTGGGGTGAGGTCCTTCTCTTGTTTCAATAAGCCAGACCTTGGAGTTGAACGCAACAGGCAGTCTAGATGACTCCCTCCAGTTGAACCAAACAGCAGTCTAGATGACTCCCTCCAGTTGAACCAAACAGCAGTCTGGATGACTCCCTCCAGTTGAACTCAACAGGCAGTCTAGATGACTCCCTCCAGTTGAACCAAACAGCAGTCTAGATGACTCCCTCCAGTTGAACGCAACAGGCAGTCTAGATGACTCCCTCCAGTTGAACCAAACAGCAGTCAGGATGACTCCCTCCAGTTGAACCAAACAGCAGTCTGGATGACTCCCTCCAGTTGAACCAAACAGCAGTCAGGATGACTCCCTCCAGTTGAACCAAACAGCAGTCTGGATGACTCCCTCCAGTTGAACCAAACAGCAGTCAGGATGACTCCCTCCAGTTGAACCAAACAGCAGTCTGGATGACTCCCTCCAGTTGAACCAAACAGCAGTCTGGATGACTCCCTCCAGTTGAACCAAACAGCAGTCAGGATGACTCCCTCCAGTTGAACCAAACAGCAGTCAGGATGACTCCCTCCAGTTGAACCAAACAGCAGTCAGGATGACTCCCTCCAGTTGAACCAAACAGCAGTCTGGATGACTCCTCCAGTTGAACCAAACAGCAGTCAGGATGACTCCCTCCAGTTGAACCAAACAGCAGTCTGGATGACTCCTCCAGTTGAACCAAACAGCAGTCTGGATGACTCCCTCCAGTTGAACCAAACAGCAGTCAGGAACCAAACAGACAGGATGACCCTCCAGTTGAACCAAACAGCAGTCTGGATGACTCCCTCCAGTTGAACCAAACAGCAGTCTGGATGACTCTGGATGACCTCCAGTTGAACCAAACAGCAGTCAGGATGACTCCTCCAGTTGAACCAAACAGCAGTCAGGATGACTCCCTCCAGTTGAACCAAACAGCAGTCTGGATGACTCCCTCCAGTTGAACCAAACAGCAGTCTGGATGACTCCCTCCAGTTGAACCAAACAGCAGTCAGGATGACTCCCTCCAGTTGAACCAAACAGCAGTCTGGATGACTCCCTCCAGTTGAACCAAACAGCAGTCTGGATGACTCCCTCCAGTTGAACCAAACAGCAGTCTGGATGACTCCCTCCAGTTGAATCAAACAGCAGTCAGGATGACTCCCTCCAGTTGAACCAAACAGCAGTCAGGATGATTCCCTCCAGTTGAACCAAACAGCAGTCAGGATGACTCCCTCCAGTTGAACCAAACAGCAGTCTGGATGACTCCCTCCAGTTGAACCAAACAGCAGTCTGGATGACTCCCTCCATTGGTACTTGCAGATCAGAGACAGCAGATGTTGCCTGGGAAACCTGTAGCAGATGTTGCCTGGGGAACCTGTAGCAGATGTTGCCTGGGGAACCTGTAGCAGATGTTGCCTGGGGAACCTGTAGCAGATGTTGCCTGGGGAACCTGTAGCAGATGTTGCCTGGGGAACCTGTAGCAGATGTTGCCTGGGGAACCTGTAGCATATGTTGCCTGGGGAACCTGTAGCAGATGTTGCCTGGGGAACCTGCAGCAGATGTTGCCTGGGGAACCTGTAGCAGATGTTGCCTGGGGAACCTGTAGCATATGTTGCCTGGGGAACCTGTAGCAGATGTTGCCTGGGGAACCTGTAGCAGATGTTGCCTGGGGAACCTGTAGCAGATGTTGCCTGGGGAACCTGTAGCAGATGTTGCCTGGGGAACCTGTAGCAGATGTTGCCTGGGGAACCTGTAGCAGATGTTGCCTGGGGAACCTGTAGCAGATGTTGCCTGGGGAACCTGTAGTAGATGTTGCCTGGGGAACCTGTAGCAGATGTTGCCTTGGGAACGTGCAGCAGATGTTGCCTGGGAAACCTGCAGCAGATGTTGCCTAGGGAACCTGCAGCAGATGTTGCCTGGGGAACCTGCAGCAGATGTTGCCTGGGGAACGTGCAGCAGATGTTGCCTGGGAAACCTGCAGCAGATGTTGCCTAGGGAACCTGCAGCAGATGTTGCCTGGGGAACCTGTAGCAGATGTTGCCTGGGGAACCTGCAGCAGATGTTGCCTTGGGAACCTGCAGCAGATGTTGCCTGGGGAACCTGCAGCGGTTGTTACCTGGGGAACCTGCAGCGGTTGTTGCCTGGCGAACCTGCAGCGGTTGTTGCCTGGGGAACCTGCAGCGGTTGTTACCTGGGGAACCTGCAGCGGTTGTTGCCTGGCGAACCTGCAGCGGTTGTTGCCTGGGGAACCTGCAGCAGATGTTGGAATAGGATTACAAATAGAATCCTGGCACAAAAGCAGTGCCTTTTGTTTGAAGATGTAGTGTAGGATTCTGGGTAATTTGGATCTGACCTGACATCTCTAAAACATACCTCTCCTATCTACTGAGTAGTAGGCAGACAGTGCTGCTACAGGTCTGACATTGTGCATAACCTGTAAGTCACGTGGTATTTTTTAGGCTTGAGCTCCCTCTTCCCCCAACACGCACACACACACACACACACACACGCGCGCACACACACACGCGCGCACACACACACGCGTGCACACACACACACGCGTGTACACACACACACACACCACCCTCTCCCTCCCCGCTGTCATAACCAGAGACACAGCTCTGAGCCAAGAGGAGCAAGCAGCTCGCCACACTGTGAATGATCATACCACATCACCATCACCATGGCCTGGAGGTTAGAAACTCTCATTATGCCATGTGAGATTTATTCAAATAGATTATGGAAATGTTAATTAAGTCATTAACTACATTATTTTAGCAGCATTGACAGATAGGGGAATGTGTGTGTGCGGCGGGTGGGGGTAGTGGAGGGGGGTGAAGGGGTGTGTGTGTGTGTGTGTGTGTGTGTGTGTGTGTGTGTGTGTGTGTGTGTGTGTGTGTGTGTGTGTGTGTGTGTGTGTGTGTGTGTGTGTGTGTGTGTGTGTGTGTGTGTGTGTGTGTGTGTGCCTGCGTGCGTTGGTGCGTAAATGCATTGGTGCATAAGTGCGTGTACACGTGTGTGTGTGTGTGTGTGTGTGTGTGTGTGTGTGTGTGTGTGTGTGTGTGTGTGTGTGTGTGTGTGTGTGTGTGTGTGTGTGTGTGTGTGTGTGTGTGTGTGTGTGTGTGTGTGTGTGTGTGTGTGTGTGTGTGTGTGTGTGTGTGTGTGTGTGCGTGCGTGCGTGCGTGTGTGTGTGTGTGTGGTGTCAAAGCATCGTGGGTGGCTGGGTGTTTTAAAGGGAAGTGATTGTGAATGGCGACAGGAGACAACGTAGAGGCCGTGTCCAACATGGAGAATAAAGGCTAAGGCTGACATGATACAAAGTGGCCTCCCCTCTTCTACCCCTTGTTCTACCTCGGCTTCCCTTCCTGCTTCCTCACCTCACAACATCTCAGTTTCCTGCTGTTTTTGCACCCAGGGCTGCATGAAGATGAGTGGTTGATGGCCCTCCAGAAGATACAGACGGAGCCACGTAGAAGACACTTCTACATGATGGAAATTAAACACACATTCTCCATGCTTCACAGGAGGGACTAAAGATGAAAATTATGCGCCTGGCTAAATCTGGTATATAACCTTTATTTAACTCGGAAAGGCAGTTTTAAGAACAAATTCTTATTTACAATGACGTCCTAACCCGGCCGATGCTGGGCCAATTGTGCGCCGCCCTATGACTCCCAATACCGGCCAATTGTAATACAACCTGGAATCGAACCAGGGTATGTAGTGATGCCTCTTTTATCATTGTCAAATAAACCTCATAATAAAGTCAAGAAGAGGTGGACTGCGTATTGTATTCAATAAAAAATATGTTTAACTCCATAGCCTTTATTTAAGCCATTGTGTCTCTTAATTTACAGATCAATGCAATGGGCCCTACGGACAAGTGGTGACCACATTAATTATCTGTGGACTGGAAGCCCACTGCCTCATATACTAGCTTCTTCATGCATGTGACCTTACATGTTTCATTGTATGAGCAGTTGGAGGAAACAGTTGGAGTGACATTTGGGTTCAGGCTGTTAGAGAAAGGAAAGTACAAGGGGAGCGGATGGTAAAATGGAGTTGATACCGGGACTCCGTTATCAGTTGACAGCTTAGTTACCACAACAAGAAATGCGTTTTTTTTTAATTCACTGAGAACTGAGCTTTTTAATCCCAACAGACCTGTATTAAGGGAGGGGAGATTGCTCTGATCGGGTGCGGTCAGCCTAACACGTTGCCTGCCCTCCAGGGCATTTACAGCACTCTGTATCAAAGAAAGGCCAAGGACCTCAGCCACCCGAGCCACAGTCCTGTTCACACCTCTACCAACTAGAAGATCATCAAGGACCTCAGCCACCCGAGCCACAGTCCTGTTCACACCTCTACCAACTAGAAGATCTTCAAGGACCTCAGCCACCCGAGCCACAGTCCTGTTCACCCCTCTACCAACTAGAAGATCATCAAGGACCTCAGCCACCCGAGCCACAGTCCTGTTCACCCCTCTACCAACTAGAAGATCATCAAGGACCTCAGCCACCCTGATACCATCTAGAAGCCACAGTCCTGTTCACACCATCTACCAACTCAGAAGATCTTCAAGGACCTCAGCCACCCGAGCCACAGTCCTGTTCACCCCTCTACCAACTAGAAGATCATCAAGGACCTCAGCCACCCGAGCCACAGTCCTGTTCACCCCTCTACCAACTAGAAGATCATCAAGGACCTCAGCCACCCGAGCCATGGCCTGTTCACCCTGATACCATCTAGAAGATCATCAAGGACCTCAGCCACCCGAGCCATGGCCTGTTCACCCCTTTACCATCTAGAAGATCTTCAAGGACCTCAGCCACCCGAGCCACAGTCCTGTTCACCCCTCTACCAACTAGAAGATCATCAAGGACCTCAGCCACCCGAGCCATGGCCTGTTCACCCCTCAACCAACTAGAAGATCATCAAGGACCTCAGCCACCCGAGCCACAGTCCTGTTCACACCTCTACTAACTAGAAGATCATCAAGGACCTCAGCCACCCGAGCCACAGTCCTGTTCACCCCTCTACCAACTAGAAGATCATCAAGGACCTCAGCCACCCGAGCCATGGCCTGTTCACCCCTCTACCAACTAGAAGATCTTCAAGGACCTCAGCCACCCGAGCCATGGCCTGTTATCCCGATACCATCTAGAAGACGGAGACATTACAGCTGCATCAAAGCCAGGATCGAGGGGCCACCACCATCCGGCTACCTACCTGGTACTCTGCACCTTGAGACGAATGTTCCATGTACGCTGTACATGGGACATTTCTATATTGGTGTTTACTCACTGTATATCTATATACTGTATTCTCCACATAGCACATCCTAATACACCTAGTAATGTACATTTTTATCCTCATAGCTTATTCCAACACAGAGTTATAAGCCATCAAGCACACTGCCCACTGGTGACAAGCAGCCCCATCGCAGGCTATGGGGTTTGGTATTCACACAGAATGGGGTTGGTTATCACCCAGTATGGGGTTGGTTGTCACCCAGTATGGGGTTGGTTGTCACCCAGTATGGGGTTGGTTGTCACCCAGTATGGGGTTGGTTGTCACCCAGTATGGGGTTGAATATCACCCAGTATGGGGTTGGTTATCACCCAGTACGGGGTTGGTTGTCACCCAGTATGGGGTTGGTTATCACCCAATATGGGGTTGGTTGTCACCCAGTATGGGGTTGGTTATCACCCAATATGGGGTTGGTTGTCACCCAGTATGGGGTTGGTTATCACCCAATATGGGGTTGGTTGTCACCCAATATGGGGTTGGTTGTCACCCCGTTTGGGGTTGGTTGTCACCCAGTATGGGGTTGGTTATCTCCCAGTATGGGGTTGGTTGTCACCCAGTATGGGGTTGGTTGTCACCCAGTATGGGGTTGAATATCAACCAGTATGGGGTTGAATATCACCCAGTATGGGGTTGGTTATCACCCAGTATGGGGTTGGTTGTCACCCAGTATGGGGTTGAATATCACCCAGTATGGGGTTGCTTATCACCTAGTATGGGGTTGGTTATCACCCAATATGGGGTTGGTTGTCACCCCGTATGGGGTTGGTTGTCACCCAGTATGGGGTTGGTTATCTCCCAGTATGGGGTTGGTTGTCACCCAGTATGGGGTTGGTTGTCACCCAGTATGGGTTGGTTGTCACCAAGAATGGGTTTGGTTGTCACCAAGAATGGGTTGGGTGTCACCCAGTATGGGGTTGGTTGTCACCCAGTATGGGTTGGTTGTCACCAAGAATGGGGTTGGTTGTCACCAAGAATGGGTTTGGTTGTCACCCAGTATGGGGTTGGTTGTCACCAAGAATGGGGTTGGTTGTCACCAAGAATAGGTTGGGTGTCACCCAGTATGGGGTTGGTTGTCACAAGAATGGGGTTGGTTGTCGCCCAGTATGGGGTTGGTTGTCACCCAGTATGGGGTTGGTTATCTCCCAGTATGGGGTTGGTTGTCACCCAGTATGGGGTTGGTTGTCACCCAGTATGGGGTTGGTTGTCACCCAGTATGGGTTGGTTGTCACCAAGAATGGGGTTGGTTGTCACCAAGAATGGGTTTGGTTGTCACCCAGTATGGGGTTGGTTGTCACCAAGAATGGGGTTGGTTGTCACCAAGAATGGGGTTGGTTGTCACCCAGTATGGGGTTGGATGTCACAATGTTTTCTGGTAGTTTCTTCCTGGAAGTGGGCAATTATAGCACACAGCCTTGGAAGTTTTTCTTTGATTGACCTTATTCCATATTCATAACACAATTGAGTTTGACATTATGACTCATGTTCATACTATTTAGAGGATCAAAGAACATGATGACATCATTCTGCCACTCCCTGACCTCTACAAGACAAATCCACTGTACACTAATTACCACGGAAACGTGCACAACGTAGTACAGAAAATGAAATCTGAAATTATGATGGAAATCCGTACATTTCATTTGACTTTTTGATTCTATCTTTCCTGGATTGATGAAGGGGGTATAGTAACTTTGAATGTTGTAATTATGTGATGACTGTATGTGGGTCATTAATTAAAAGTTTATCATCATCAAAAGGCGTTTCAAAGATTGAGAGTTTAGATTTGTCAATACAATGTGCGACAGCTTCTAACAAAAGTGCTTAAATTGAGATTTCTTCTTTGCGTGGCTGGTCCTTCAAATATCACCTTGCAGATAACAAGAAACTGTATTGTAAGTATTTCAGAATGACCTACATTCTGTTTCTATAGCTACTCTACTGTCTGTTTCTATAGTTACTCTACTGTCTGTTTCTATAGCTACTCTAGTGTCTGTTTCTATAGTTACTCTAGTGTCTGTTTCTATAGTTACTCTACGGTCTGTTTCTATAGTTACTCCAGTGTCTGTTTCTATAGTTACGCTACGGTCTGTTTCTATAGTTACTCTAGTGTCTGTTTCTATAGTTACTTTATGGTCTGTTTCTATAGTTACTCCAGTGTCTGTTTCTATAGTTACTCTACGGTCTGTTTCTATAGTTACTCTAGTGTCTGTTTCTATAGTTACTCTACTGTCTGTTTCTATAGTTACTCTAGTGTCTGTTTCTATAGTTACTCTAGTGTCTGTTTCTATAGTTACTCTACTGTCTGTTTCTATAGCTACTCTACTGTCTCTTTCTATAGCTACTCTACTGTCTGTTTCTATAGTTACTCTACGGTATGTTTCAATAACTACTCTACTTTCTGTTTCTATAGCTACTCGACTGTCAGTTTATATAGCTACTCTACTGTCTGTTTCTATAGCTACTCCACTGTCTGTTTCTATAGCTACTCTACTGTCTGTCTCTATAGCTACTCGACTGTCAGTTTATATAGGTACTCTACTGTCTGTTACTATAGCTACTCTACTGTCTGTTTCTATAGCTACTCTTTTGCCTCGGAGCCTTTACTTACATTTATCATGGAAATTACTTCTCTGAATAAATATGCAAAGCTACAGCTGGGTTAGCTATAATTATTTCAAACAACACCTCTCGGATCAGACATGTCCCGGATAGGTTTGTGCTCCACATCAAATAGTCTCCCAAGTGTTTGGAAGTACCGGCACGGGGGAATAGATTGTAGAGTGGAGCCATTGTCATTCGTTACTAATAGATCTCAGGAGGGTTTACCCATCTAGCGCTCAGCTCACTAAGGGCCTGTTTAGGGAGAGGAGGAGAGGAGGAGGCGGACCAAATAATGAGATTAGGCTAGTGTAATTATATAAACCAAGTTTTGTGTGGCTGACGATGGTCTAAGGAACAGCGGGGGTTAGATGGGTTTACAGAAAACAGGGGCAGAGAGCAGTGACAGAGAAGAGGGACATAGGACAGGGACAGAGAAGAGGGACAGAGGACAGGGACAGAGAAGAGGGACAGAGGACAGGGGCAGAGAGCAGGGACCGAGAAGATGGACAGAGAGCAGAGACAGAGAAGAGGGACAGAGGACAGGGACAGAGAAGATGGACAGAGAAGATGGACAGAGGACAGGGACAGAGAAGAGGGACAGAGAGCAGTGACAGAGAAGAGGGACAGAGGACAGGGACAGATAAGAGGGACAGAGAGCAGAGACAGGGAAGAGGGACAGAGGACAAGGACAGAGAAGAGGGACAGAGGACAGGGACAGAGAAGAGGGACAGAGGACAGGGACAGAGAAGAGGGACAGAGGACAGGGACAGAGAAGAGGGACAGAAAGCAGAGACAGAGAAGAGGGACAGAGGACAGGGACAGAGAAGAGGGACAGAGGACAGGGGCAGAGAAGAGGGACAGAAAGCAGAGACAGAGAAGAGGGACAGAGGACAGGGACAGCGAAGAGGGACAGAGGACAGGGACAGAGAAGAGGGACAGAGGACAGGGACAGATAAGAGGGACAGAGAGCAGAGACAGGGAAGAGGGACAGAGGACAGGGACAGAGAAGAGGGACAGAGGACAGGGACAGAGAAGAGGGACAGAGGACAGGGACAGAGAAGAGGGACAGAGGACAGGGACAGAGAAGAGGGACAGAAAGCAGAGACAGAGAAGAGGGACAGAGGACAGGGACAGAGAAGAGGGACAGAGGACAGGGGCAGAGAAGAGGGACAGAAAGCAGAGACAGAGAAGAGGGACAGAGGACAGGGACAGCGAAGAGGGACAGAGGACAGGGACAGAGAAGAGGGACAGAGGACAGGGACAGATAAGAGGGACAGAGAGCAGAGACAGAGAAGAGGGACAGAGGACAGGGACAGAGAAGAGGGACAGAGGACAGGGACAGAGAAGAGGGACAGAGGACAGGGACAGAGAAAAGGGACAGAGGACAGGGACAGAGAAGAGGGACAGAGGACAGGGACAGAGAAGAGGGACAGAGAACAGGGACAGAGAAGAGGGACAGAGGACAGGGACAGAGAAGAGGGACAGAGAGCAGAGACAGAGAAGAGGGACAGAGGACAGGGACAGAAAACAGGGGCAGAGAGCAGGGACAGAGAACAGGGACATAAAACAGGGGCAGAGAGCAGGGACAGAGAAGAGGGACAGAAAACAGGGGCAGAGAGCAGGGACAGAGAGCAGGGACAGAGAACGGGGACAGAAAACAGGGACAGAAAACAGGGAAAGAGAAGATGGACAGAGAAGAGGGACAGAGAAAAGGGACAGAGAAGAGGGACAGAAAACAGGGACAGAGAAGAGGGACAGAAAACAGGGACAGATGACAAGGACAGAGAAGAGGGACAGAAAACAGGGGCAGAGAGCAGGTACAGAGAAGAGGGACAGAGAACAGGGACTGAGGACAGGGACAGAGAACAGGGACAGAGAACAGGGACAGAGAACAGGGACAGAGAACAGGGACAGAGAACAGGGACTGAGGACAGGGACAGAGAACAGGGACTGAGGACAGGGACAGAGAACAGGGACAGAGAACATGGACTGAGGACAGGGACAGAGAACAGGGACAGAGAACAGGGACAGAGAACAGGGACTGGGGACAGGGACAGAGAACAGGGACTGAGAACAGGGACAGAGAACAGGGACTGAGGACAGGGACAGAGAACAGGGACTGATGACAGGGACAGAGAACAGGGACAGAACTGGGACTGAGGACAGGGACAGAGAACAGGGACAGAGAACAGGGACAGAGAACAGGGACTGAGGACAGGGCAGAGAACAGGGACAGAGAACAGGGACTGAGGACAGGGACAGAGAACAGGGACTGAGGACAGGGACAGAGAACAGGGACAGAGAACAGGGACTGAGGACAGGGACAGAGAACAGGGACAGAGAACAGGGACTGAGGACAGGGACAGAGAACAGGGACAGAGAACAGGGACAGAGAACAGGGACTGAGGACAGGGACTGAGGACAGGGACAGAGAACAGGGACAGAGAACAGGGACAGAGAACAGGGACAGAGAGCAGGGACAGAGAACAGGGACAGAGAGCAGGGACAGACAACAGGGACAGAGAGCAGTGACAGAGAACAGGGACAGAGAACAGGGACAGAGAACAGGGACTGAGGACAGGGACAGAGAACAGGGACTGAGGACAGGGACAGAGAACAGGGACTGAGGACAGGGACAGAGAACAGGGACAGAGAACAGGGACAGAGAACAGGGACTGAGGACAGGGACAGAGAACAGGGACAGAGAACAGGGACAGAGAACAGGGACTGAGGACAGGGACAGAGAACAGGGACAGAGAACAGGGACAGAGAACAGAGACAGAGAGCAGGGACAGAGAACAGGGACAGAGGACAGGGACAGAGAAGAGGGACAGAGAGCAGGGACAGGTATGATGGTACATCACGGTAGTAGTTCATCATGGTACATCACTGTAGTATATCACTGTAGTATATCACTGTAGTACATCATGGTACATCACTGTAGTACATCATAGTACATCACTGTAGTACATCATAGTACATCACTGTAGTACATCATAGTACATCACTGTAGTATATCACTGCAGTATATCACTGTAGTACATCATGGTACATCACTGTAGTACATCATAGTACATCACTGTAGTACATCATAGTACATCACTGTAGTACATCACTGTAGTATATCACTGTAGTACATCATGGTACATCACTGTAGTACATCACTGTAGTATATCACTGTAGTATATCACTGTAGTACATCACTGTAGTACATCATAGTACATCACTGTAGTACATCATAGTACATCACTGTAGTACATCATAGTACATCACTGTAGTATATCACTGCAGTATATCACTGTAGTACATCATGGTACATCACTGTAGTACATCATAGTACATCACTGTAGTACATCATAATACATCACTGTAGTACATCATAGTACATCACTGTAGTACATCACTGTAGTATATCACTGTAGTACATCATAGTACATCACTGTAGTACATCACTGTAGTACATCATAGTACATCACTGTAGTACATCACTGTAGTATATCACTGTAGTACATCACTGTAGTATATCACTGTAGTACATCATAGTACATCACTGTAGTACATCATAGTACATCACTGTAGTACATCATAGTACATCACTGTAGTATATCACTGTAGTATATCATAGTACATCATAGTACATCACTGTATTACATCACTGTAGTATATCACTGTAGTATATCATAGTACATCACTGTATTACATCACTGTATTACATCACTGTAGTATATCACTGTATTACATCACTGTATTACATCACTGTATTACATCACTGTATTACATCACTGTATTACATCACTGTAGTATATCACTGTAGTATATCACTGTAGTACATCACTGTAGTATATCACTGTAGTACATCATAGTATATCACTGTAGTATATCACTGCAGTATATCACTGTAGTATATCAGAGTACATCATAGTACATCACTGTAGTATATCAGAGTACATCACTGTAGTATATCAGAGTACATCACTGTAGTATATCATAGTACATCACTGTAGTATATCACTGTATTACATCACTGTAGTATATCACTGTAGTATATCACTGTAGTACATCATAGTATATCACTGTAGTATATCACTGCAGTATATCACTGTAGTATATCAGAGTACATCATAGTACATCACTGTAGTATATCAGAGTACATCACTGTAGTATATCAGAGTACATCACTGTAGTACATCATAGTACATCACTGTAGTACATCATAGTACATCACTGTAGTACATCATAGTACATCACTGTAGTACATCATAGTACATCACTGTAGTACATCATAGTACATCACTGTAGTACATCATAGTACATCACTGTAGTACATCACTGTAGTATATCAGAGTACATCATAGTACATCACTGTAGTATATCAGAGTACATTTACATTTACATTTACATTTAAGTCATTTAGCAGACGCTCTTATCCAGAGCGACTTACATCATAGTACATCACTGTAGTATATCAGAGTACATCATAGTACATCACTGTAGTATATCAGAGTACATCATAGTACATCACTGTAGTATATCAGAGTACATCATAGTACATCACTGTAGTATATCAGAGTACATCATAGTACATCACTGTAGTATATCAGAGTACATCATAGTACATCACTGTAGTATATCAGAGTACATCATAGTACATTACTGTAGTACATCATAGTACATCATAGTACATCACTGTAGTATATCAGAGTACATCATAGTACATTACTGTAGTATATCAGAGTACATCATAGTACATCACTGTAGTATATCAGAGTACATCATAGTACATCACTGTAGTATATCAGAGTACATCATAGTACATCACTGTAGTATATCAGAGTACATCATAGTACATCACTGTAGTATATCAGAGTACATCATAGTACATTACTGTAGTATATCAGAGTACATCATAGTACATCACTGTAGTATATCAGAGTACATCATAGTACATCACTGTAGTATATCAGAGTACATCATAGTACATTACTGTAGTACATCATAGTACATCACTGTAGTACATCATAGTACATCACTGTAGTACATCATAGTACATCACTGAGTTAACCCTCTCTGACCCATATTTGATCTGTATCTTGTCTGCTCAGGTTTCTGTGCATCTACTTCATCAGTCGTTACCGGCAGGCTGAGCGGTGGTTATTCACAGTGCAGGCCGGGGAGGGGGGGGGAGGGGGGGCGAGGCGGGTCTGGATCTGGGCACCTGGTGGTGGCTGAAGCAACAGCAGTCATGGCAAGACGGAAGTCTTCAGGAACGATGGAGGAGAAGAAAAGAGTGGAAGAGGAAACCGCATAAATGTAGATTGGCCACTAACACAGTCTGCCGCTCAAACTCTGAGAGGAACAGGGGGCACTAATGCGTATCCTCTGGTGTGAATGGGAAATGTCCAGCAGTAGAGACTGGAAACAATTATCTCAGTGACTCGTAGATGTTTATCTTGCAAATAGGACAGTCAGGAGCATGGCTACATGATGCATATGGCTTCAATGACACACAACACACGGTCATCACTGTAATTAACTGTACATGGCTCCTAGTATTTGAAGCGACAGGAATTTGATAATAGCACCACTTGTACAAAACACCATTGTAAGTACGTGTTTAAAGTCAAATGTGTAACAATTTAATTGTCTGTAGTTCTGTTAGTTCATTCTAATTCAAGGCTTTATTTTGCTAATTGCTCCTCTATATGTTTAGCAGGTGGATGAGAAGGGGAATGTGTGATCTCCTCTCTGACTATGTACATACAGTAAAAAGAACCAAACATCTCCTGACACAATCTGCCAGCACGTCCTGTTCCTGATAATGATGCCCACACAGAGACAATGGGACGCCTCTCTGATTAGTGTCACCAGTCCTTGTGCATCTCCTCTAGCATCATTAGTGCCTACTCTCCCCTCCCTCTAACTCTCTCCCGCTCTCCAATACACTTGTCCCCTGCTCCTCACACTCTCCCCTGCTCCTCACGCTCTCCCCTGCTCCTCAAGGTCTCCCCTGCTCCTCACGCTCTCCCCTGCTCCTCAAGGTCTCCCCTGCTCCTCACGCTCTCCCCTGCTCCTCACGCTCTCCCCTGCTCCTCAAGGTCTCCCCTGCTCCTCACGCTCTCCCCTGCTCCTCACGCTCTCCTCTGCTCCTCACGCTCTCCCCTGCTCCTCATGCTCTCCCCTGCTCCTCACACTCTCCCCAGCTCCTCACGCTCTCCCTTACTCCTCAAGGTCTCCCCTGCTCCTCACGGTCTCCCTTGCTCCTCACGCTCTCCCCTGCTCCTCACGCTCTCCTCTGCTCCTCACGCTCTCCCCTGCTCCTCATGCTCTCCCCTGCTCCTCACACTCTCCCCAGCTCCTCACGCTCTCCCTTACTCCTCAAGGTCTCCCCTGCTCCTCACGGTCTCCCTTGCTCCTCACGCTCTCCCCTGCTTCTCACGCTCTCCCCTGCCCCTCACGCTCTCCTCTGCTCCTCACGCTCTCCCTTGCTCCTCACACTCTGCCCTGCTCCTCACGCTCTCCCCTGCTCCTCACACTCTGCCCTGCTCCTCACACTCTCCCCTGCTCCTCAAGGTCTCCCCTCCCTGTTGTCCCCTGATCTACCCATTCTATCCTGTTGTCCCCTGATCTACCCATTCTATCCTGTTGTCCCCTGATCTACCCATTCTATCCTGTTGTCCCCTGATCTACCCACTATCCCCTGTTGTCCCCTGATCTACCCACTATCCCTGTTGTCCCCTGATCTACCCATTCTATCCTGCTGTCCCCTGGTCTACCCATTCTATCCTGCTGTCCCCTGATCTACCCACTCTCCCCTGTTGTCCCCTGATCTACCCACTATCCCCTGTTGTCCCCTGATCTACCCACTATCCCCTGTTGTCCCCTGATCTACCCATTCTATCCTGTTGTCCCCTGATCTACCCACTATCCCCTGTTGTCACCTGATCTACCCACTATCCCCTGTTGTCCCCTGATCTACCCATTCTATCCTGTTGTCCCCTGATCTACCCACTATCCCCTGTTGTCCCCTGATCTACCCACTCTATCCTGTTGTCACCTGATCTACCCATTCTATCCTGTTGTCCCCTGATCTACCCACTATCCCCTGTTGTCCCCTGATCTACCCACTATCCCTGTTGTCCCCTGATCTACCCATTCTATCCTGCTGTCCCCTGGTCTACCCACACTATCCTGTTGTCCCCTGATCTACCCATTCTATCCTGCTGTCCCCTGGTCTACCCACTCTATCCTGTTGTCACCTGATCTACCCACTGCGTTGGTCCAGTCATACCCTGCTCAGTCTCTCTCTGTTCTGCCTTTCCATCCCTCTCTAGATTGGGCCTCTGCATTGCAGCCCACAGAGAAAGACTGAGCAGGGTAAGCCTGTTTGCGTTGTGTCCAGGTCTTCCTATGGGCAGATGTGAGGAGAGGGATGATATGACAGTGTGAAAGCAGCAAAACCATGATTGGTATGAAGTGGATCCAGTACCGCGAGCCAAACCATGTTTCATGGTACAGTACCTCAACTCACATGGCTGAGGACGGGAAATGCCACAACAACAACAGAACAACAACAACAACAGAACATCAACAACAACAACAGAACAAAAAAACAACAACAGAACAAAAAAACTGAACAAAAACAACAGAACATCTACACAACAACAGAACATCAACAACAACAACAGAACAACACCAACAGAACATCAACAACAACAACAGAACAACAACAACAGAACATCAACAACACCAACAGAACATCAACAACAACAGAACATCAACAACAACAGAACATCAACAACAACAACAGAACATCAACAACAACAGAACATCAACAACAACAGAACATCAACAACAACAACAGAACATCAACAACAACAACAGAACAACACCAACAGAACATCAACAACAACAACAGAACAACAACAACAGAACATCAACAACACCAACAGAACATCAACAACAACAACAGAACAACAACAACAACAGAACATCAACAACAGCAGAACAACAACAACAACAGAACATCAACAACAACAGAACATCAACAACAACAGAACAACACCGACAGAACATCAACAACAACAACAGAACAACAACAACAGAACATCAACAACACCAACAGAACATCAACAACAACAACAGAACAACAACAACAGAACATCAACAACAACAACAGAACAACAACAACAGAACATCAACAACAACAACAGAAAATCAACAACAACAGAACAACAACAACAACAGAACAACAACAACAACAGAACAACAACAACAACAGAAAAACAACAACAGAACAACAACAACAACAGAACAACAACAACAGAACATCAACATCAACAACAACAACAGAACAACAACAACAGAACGCCAATAACAACAACAGCAACAGAACAACAACAACAACAACAACAACAGAACATCAACATCAACAACAACAACAGAACAACAACAACAGAACGCCAATAACAACAACAGAACATAAACAACAACAACAGCAACAGAACAACAACAACAACAGTAACAACAACAACAGAACAACAACAACAACAGCAACAGAAAACAACAACAACAGTAACAACAACAACAGAACAACAACAACAACAGAACGCCAATAACAACAACAGAACATAAACAACAACAACAACAACAACAGAACAACAACAACAACAGTAACAACAACAACAGAACAACAACAACAACAACAACAGCAACAGAACAACAACAACAACAGAAAACAACAACAGAACATCAACAACAACAGCAACAGAACAACAACAACAGAACATCAACAACAACAACAGAACAACAACAACAGAACATCAACAACAACAGTAACAGAACAACAACAACAACAGTAACAACAACAGAACAACACCAACAACAGAACAACAACAACAACACAACAACAACAACACAACAACAACAGAACAACAGACAGAGAGAAAGGCCCAGTGTGTGTTCTGTGCACATCAACACGGTACGCCTGTGGTTTCTGGGGCTTATTGTGAAAATGGCGGCCTGGCGGGCCAGATGGCTACTTTCATGAGTGTGTGAGCGTGGATTATTCCTCCTGCTACATCTGGGGCTCCACATGGCACAGCAGACTGTGGCGGGAGGGAGAGGCAGGCGGGTGGACAATGAGGGCTTTGTCCCAAATGGCAATCTATTCCCTATTATAGTGCCCTCCTTTCGACCAGAGCCCTATGGGGAATAGTGTGCCATTTGGGATGCCTACTGTACATGGGGATGGCAGCCCTCCGGTGCACCAGGCATTCACCTGATCCCATCCATGCCCAGTGCCCACTGACAGGGCACTGCATGGCACAATGGCAGACCAAAAGGTTACCCGCCCAGGCGTAAACTATAGAGTTCAACAAGACAAATATTCTTCAGATCTTTAGGCGGTGTCAGACCACCTGTAGCCTCAAGCCCACCATCACAATATGCATCGCCATCGTTAAAGACACCATTCTGTATACATCTGGCCCTTTTATGGACACTGTGTTAACAAACCTCCAGAAGAGCTTCAACACCATACAACACTCCAACTGCTGGTTAAATGCAAGTAGAACTAAAGACATACTCTTCCACCAATCGCTGCCCTTCACCCGCCTGACTAGCATCACTGCTCTGGACAGTTCTGACTTAGAATATGTGGACAACTCTAAATACCTAGGTGTCTGGCTAGACTGTAAACTCTCCTTCCAGACTCAGGTTATTAATAAGCATCTCCAATCCAAAGTTAAATCTAGAATCGGCTTCCCAAAATGAAAGATGCGTTGTTGTACTGCTGTCTGTCCTTTGCATATAAAGAAGCTGATTAAACAGCATGATCATTACACAGGTGCACCTTGTGCTGGGGGGGGGGCAATAAAAGGCCACTCTAAAATGTGCAGTTTTGTCACACAACACAATGCCACAGATGTCTCAACATTTGAGGGAGCGTACAATTGGTATGCTGACTGCAGGAATCTCCACAAAAGCTGTTACCAGAGAATTGAATGTTAGTTTCTCGACCATAAGCTGCCTCCAACGTCGTTTAAGAGAATTTAGCAGTATGTCCAACCGGCCTCACAACTGCAGACCAAGTGTAACCATGCCAGCCCAGGACCTCCACATCTGGCTTCTTCAACTAGTGGATTGTCTGAGACCAGCCATGAACAGCTGATGAAATAGCTGATGAAACTGAAGAGTATTTCTGTCTGTAATAAAGCCTTTTGTGGGGATAAGCTCATTCTGATTGGCTGGTCCTGGCTCCCCAGTGGATGGACCTATGTCCTCCCAGGCCCTTCCCAGTCATGTGAAATCCATAGATTAGGGCATAATTAATTTATTTCAATTGACTGATTTCCTTGTAACTGTAACTCAGTAAAATCGTTGAAATTGTTGCATGTTGCGTGTATATTTTTGTTCAGTGTATTTCAGACATTGTCTCAGTTGGTGGTTCATTTAAAGTGGTAATTTCACTTGACTGTTGCTCATTGCACATGTAGACAGTAGACCAACTAAAATTGTTAAGTTAAAAAAGTACAACAACAAAAAATTAATTAATTTACTAATTTTCATTCCTATTGTATTTTCTCATATTCATTTTCTCACGTTAGACATGTTTGTTTAATTTCCTGTAAACATTCAGTATGAAATGAATAATTAATTCATTAATGTTCTAATGGTTATAAATATGAACTCATTCGTGATGATTCTACTCAAAAATGCATTCTGCGTGAGCACTTTTGAAAATGTTATTAAAAGAGCTGGATGATTGTTAAATAAAGGGATATACCACTGCTCTCTACACTGTGTGAAGTCCCTCTTACTAGTATAGGCAACCCATCATTAGATTAATTAAAAACGCTTTTAATTCACTGACTGTTTTTTCCTTCTCCAAATGTAACACGAATGCTTTCACTTTCCATCTGTGAGTCAAACTTCTAATCTGCTCTAACTGATCGTAGATCAGACATCATAATTGGCTTTTAAGAGAACAATCTGTCTGGTCAGAAACAGAACCTCTCTTGTTGTCTCTGTGCTCTGGTCTACCACACCATCTGTTTGTCATATTCTATCTCTCTTCCACAATGGAACAATAGCTAAACAGTTCATCTCTGTATAAAATGTGTATTTCTGTAACTTTTTGTTATTAAATTAAATTATAAAGTATGACAATATGCCTTGACTTATTTTACTCTGAAAAGTGTCCCTGTGAGTATATATATATATATGTGTGTGTGTTTTTTTTTACATGGGTCATGACCATATGCTATACAATTAAGATAAATCATCAAATGTATCATTCATTAACATAATCCATTAATGAGGAACAAACTAATCAGTGTGAGGTGGAAGATAAACGGCTATTATCTTACTGTAGTCCATCCAGGCCCTATTATCTTACTGTAGTCCATCCAGGCCCTATTATCTTACTGTAGTCCATCCAGGCCCTATTATCTTACTGTAGTCCATCCAGGCCCTATTATCTTACTGTAGTCCATCCAGGCCCTATTATCTTACTGTAGTCCATCCAGGCCCTATTATCTTACTGTAGTCCATCTAGGCCCTATCCTCTGTCGGTAGTCCATCCAGGCCCTATCCTCTGACTGTAGTCCATCTAGGCCCTATCCTCTGACTGTAGTCCATCTAGGCCCTATTCTCTGACTGTAGCACATCCAGGCCCTATTCTCTGACTGTAGCACATCCAGGCCCTATCCTCTGACTGTAGTCCATCCAGCTCCTATCCTCTGACTGTAGTCCATCCAGCCCCTATCCTCTGACTGTAGTCCATCCAGGCCCTATCCTCTGACTGTAGTCCATCCAGGCCCTATTCTCTGTCGGTAGTCCATCCAGGCCCTATTCTCTGTCTGTAGTCCATCCAGGCCCTATCCTCTGTCGGTAGTCCATCCAGGCCCTATTCTCTGACTGTAGTCCATCTAGGCCCTATCCTCTGACTGTAGTCCATACAGGCCCTATTCTCTGTCTGTAGTCCATCCAGGCCCTATTCTCTGTCTGTAGTCCATCCAGGCCCTATCCTCTGACTGTAGTCCATCCAGGCCCTATTCTCTGTCTGTAGTCCATCCAGGCCCTATCCTCTGTCGGTAGTCCATCTAGGCCCTATCCTCTTACTGTAGTCCATCCAGCCCCTATCCTCTTACTGTAGTCCATCCAGCCCCTATCCTCTTACTGTAGTCCATCCAGGCCCTATCCTCTGACTGTAGTCCATCCAGGCCCTATCCTCTGACTGTAGTCCATCTAGGCCCTATTCTCTGACTGTAGTCCATCTAGGCCCTATCCTCTGTCTGTAGTCCATCCAGGCCCTATCCTCTGACTGTAGTCCATCTAGGCCCTATCCTCTGACTGTAGTCCATCTAGGCCCTATTCTCTGACTGTAGTCCATCTAGGCCCTATCCTCTGTCGGTAGTCCATCCAGGCCCTATCCTCTGACTGTAGCACATCCAGACCCTATTCTCTGACTGTAGCACATCCAGGCCCTATTCTCTGACTGTAGCACATCCAGACCCTATTCTCTGACTGTAGCACATCCAGGCCCTATCCTCTGTCGGTAGTCCATCCAGGCCCTATTCTCTGACTGTAGCACATCCAGGCCCTATCCTCTGTCGGTAGTCCATCCAGGCCCTATTCTCTGACTGTAGTCCATCAAGGCCCTATTCTCTGACTGTAGTCCATCCAGGCCCTATTATCTTACTGTAGTCCATCCAGGCCCTATTATCTTACTGTAGTCCATCCAGGCCCTATTATCTTACTGTAGTCCATCCAGCCCCTATCCTCAGTCGGTAGTCCATCCAGGCCCTATTCTCTGACTGTAGTCCATCCAGCTCCTATCCTCTGACTGTAGTCCATCCAGGCCCTATCCTTTGTTGGTAGTCCATCCAGGCCCTATCCTCTGACTGTAGTCCATCCAGCTCCTATCCTCTGACTGTAGTCCATCCAGGCCCTATCCTCTGTCGGTAGTCCATCCAGCTCCTATCCTCTGACTGTAGTCCATCCAGCTCCTATCCTCTGACTGTAGTCCATCCAGGCCCTATCCTCTGTCGGTAGTCCATCCAGGCCCTATTCTCTGACTGTAGTCCATCCAGGCCCTATCCTCTGACTGTAGTCCATCCAGGCCCTATCCTCTGACTGTAGTCCATCCAGGCCCTATCCTCTGACTGTAGTCCATCCAGCTCCTATCCTCTGACTGTAGTCCATCCAGCTCCTATCCTCTGTCGGTAGTCCATCCAGACCCTATCCTCTGTCGGTAGTCCATCCAGGCCCTATCCTCTGACTGTAGTCCATCTAGGCCCTATCCTCTGACTGTAGTCCATCCAGGCCCTATCCTCTGACTGTGGAGCATCCAGGTGAACATACCATCGCCCAGTGTTCTCTAACCACACATGAGACAGGCCTTCCCTTTGATGAACCAACACTGATCCGGCTCACCCGGCCATGGTGCCAAATATCCTGGGTGGAAGGGGGCTTTGATCTGCTCTGGACCTAGATACCTGTAGAGGAGATTAGACAAAACACACGCCTTTGCACTTCATAGTCAGTGTCCCCATGGTGAAAAGTAGTGGACTATAAATGGAATAGGGTGCCAGTGGAACTCAGGCCATACACAAAGGACAGTTGTCATCCCCAAGGTAAAAAATAAATAAAAATCAACAACAAAACACCTTTGTTCTTCTTCTTTTTTAAGAGTTGAAAAATGTGGTTATTCAATGTAGAAAGGAAAAAAATAAGAAAAGCTTCCAGGCATTGTCAGGAATATGAATTGTCTTGTAGCACAGCTGCTCTTTGTTTGGTGTGTACCAAAATCTCGTGTCACATAAAGAATGTCTACTGTTTCCAAATCAATGTGATGCTACTCATGATCTCTGCTTTATGTCTGAAGACCTTTATTCAGTCCTGGGCTCTGCATTATACCAATGCTATAGGCGCAATAACAGTACATACGCTGCAATTAATCAATAAGGCCCGAGGAGGTGTGGTATATGGCCAATATCCCATGGCTAAGGGCTGTTCTTACACACGAAGCATCGCGGCGTGCTGGTACATAGCCCTATTTTGGCAATATATCACAAACCCCCGAGGTGCCTTATTGCTATTATAAACTGGTTTCCAACGTAATTAGAACAGTAAAAATACATGTTTTGTCATACCCGTGGTATACAGTCTGATATACAGTACCAAGGCTGTCAGCCAATCAGCATTCAGGGCTCAAACCAACCAGTTTATAATGAATCATAACCATAATTTCTGATAGGAAGAGACAGCAACCAACAACAGCTTGGTATGATCACAGCCTTGTCTAAACTATAAAAGAACGGTATGGTGGCCATGAGAGGACAATGATTGCTGACTGCAAGATGATGTTTTCAAACCTTAAATAAAAAAAATAAAAAAACAAGAACAAAAGTGCAAGGCTGTCTGTTAGCAAGGCTGTCTGTTAGCAAGGCTGTCTGTTAGCAAGGCTGTCTGTTAGCAAGGCTGTCTGTTAGCAAGGCTGTCTGTTAGCACGGCTGTCTGTTAGCACGGCTGTGCTGTTAGCAAGGCTGTCTGTTAGCAGGCTGTCTGTTAGCAAGGCTGTCTGTTAGCAAGGTCTGTTGTCTGTCTGTTAGCAAGGCTGTCTGTTAGGCTGTCTGTTAGCAAGGCTGTCTGTTAGCAAGGCTGTCTGTTAGCAAGGCTGTCTGTTAGCAAGGCTGTCTGTTAGCACGGCTGTCTGTTAGCACGGCTGTCTGTTAGCAAGCTGCTGTTCTGTTAGCAGGCTGTCTGTTAGGCTGTCTGTTAGCACGGCTGTCTGTTAGCAAGGCTGTCTGTTAGCAAGGCTGTCTGTTAGCAAGGCTGTCTGTTAGCAAGGCTGTCTGTTAGCAAGGCTGTCTGTTAGCAAGGCTGTCTGTTAGCAAGGCTGTCTGTTAAGGCTGTCTGTTAGGCTGCTGTTAGCAAGGCTGTCTGTTAGCAAGGCTGTCTGTTAGCAAGGCTGTCTGTTAGCACGGCTGTCTGTTAGGCTGTCTGTTAAGGCTGTCTGTTAGCAAGCTGTCTGTTCTGTTAGCAGGCTGTCTGTTAGCAAGGCTGTCTGTTAGCAAGGCTGTCTGTTAGCAAGGCTGTCTGTTAGCAAGGCTGTCTGTTAGCAAGGCTGTCTGTTAGCAAGGCTGTCTGTTAGCAAGGCTGTCTGTTAGCAAGGCTGTCTGTTAGCACGGCTGTCTGTTAGCAAGGCTGTCTGTTAGCAAGGCTGTCTGTTAGCAAGGCTGTCTGTTAGCAAGGCTGTCAGGCTGTCTGTTAGGCTGTCTGTTAGCAAGGCTGTCTGTTAGCAGGCTGTCTGTTAGCAAGGCTGTCTGTTAGCAAGGCTGTCTGTTAGCAAGGCTGTCTGTTAGCAAGGCTGTCTGTTAGCAAGGCTGTCTGTTAGCAAGGCTGTCTGTTAGCACGGCTGTCTGTTAGCAAGGCTGTCTGTTAGCACGGCTGTCTGTTAGCACGGCTGTCTGTTAGCAAGGCTGTCTGTTAGCACGGCTGTCTGTTAGCACGGCTGTCTGTTAGCACGGCCCACTGTCTTGGATGAATGAAATGAATTAGCATCTGCTTGTGAGAGACCGGAGGATGTACGGTGGCATGAGCGGGCCATTACAACAATGATGAGGATGTCTACATGGCCTTGTGTTAAAGAAATTAGACACAGCAGCCGTCGTCTTTTAAGACAGGGTGACAGTTCTGCGCACACTGTGGCAACCTACAGTGACATGGAAATGTGTGGGGTTGCATAATGGCAGAGCTGGAGCCTGCAGTGGCCTTAGCTCTGTGCGCTGTGCACTCTACTGCTAAGAGGAGCCAAGAGAGAACACGTATCCCAAACGGCATCTCGTTCCCTATACAGTGCACTACTTTAGACCAGAGCCCTATAGCCCCCTGGTTAAAAGTAGCACATTTCTGAAGGGAATAGGTTGTAATTTGGGACACGGAGAGAGGAACGCACACATTCTGCTGTTCTGATGAAAACGGACCAGGCATTGTGCTTAAACAATTTAATAAAATGCAGCGCTGGTGATGATAACGTCACAAGATGTGAAATACCAGGGAAAAAAATGATGTCCGCAGAGACAGAGGTTATCTAAAACAATACGACATGGAGCTCTGACTTTGCAGAAAGTGTCCGCTGTCCTGTCCTGTCCTGTCCTGTCCAATCGTTTTTGGCTTCTACAACAGAAGAAAGAAAAAAACAGATGAGGAACGATGGCTGGGCCTGTATGTCGTTGACTCAGAGACTTTGGGTTATGTCCCAAATTGCACCCTATTCCCTATGTGGTGGGAGTCCCATAGAGCCCATACAGTTCTGGTCACAAAAAAGAAAATAGTGCCCTATGCAGGGAATAAGGTGTAATTTGGGATGCATCTTAGGCCTGTATGGGAAATAACATTTATTTTCTATTGTTTTATTTAAGTGTTACTCTTTTCACTTCCAGGCTATTGGGAAAGGTAGCAGTGTGGGCTTCAACATAGGTTATGTGGTGTTGGAGGCATCTGATAGAGAGAGAGAGAGAGAGAGAGAGAGAGAGAGAGAGAGAGAGAGAGGAGGGATCGGCCCGCAGTTTCCCAAGTGATTTATGATTGAGGACATGTTAATAAAAAATATCGAAACAATCGTGTCTCTGCTGGGGGAAGATACGGTGTACATCACACAGAACAGAGCCCGTGTAGAAAGAGAATATCCTGCCTGCTCTGTAATGGTAGGCCCAGTCTGGTCTGTATTGGTGCCCCGTTCATTCGCCTTCACTTGAATAGAGGTTCTTGTTATGTATTGTGACATTTACCTATCGGCTTTCTTGAGGACAAAACGCGTCTAATAGATGAAGCTAAAGCAAAGTTGTGTTTGAAAATAAGAAACAAGGAAATATCTCAAGCTCCCAATGGACGGGCTAATTTCTCAGACCCAAACCGATAAGCTCCTCTAAACAACAGAGTGAGACGTCTGAACATACAACGCCATCTTTATGATGTCACTTTAATTCTGAGTGTTGGGGAGGGGTTTACCTGTCCTTTAAAAACATTATATCAACTGACAGATCACCAGCACTCTCAGCACGGTCCTCCAGCCTGGTCTCATAGACTAGACGTGACATAGTTAATGTAAATCCGGGGGAAACACAAATGAGTATATGTGATGTTAAATTAAGTAAAGTTACATAAGATAGGAGGTTACTTAAAGGCAAAAATGATAGGAGGGTGGTTGATCGGGTTGGATGGGTGGACATATAACGTGAACATTTAGCAACCAAAAGGTTTAGTGTTTGAATCTCATCACGGACAACGTTAGCTAATTAGCGAAAATGTATGCAGACCATTTTCTCCACATTTTGTTACGTTACAGCTTTATTCTAAAATTGACTAAATAAAACACTTTTCTCATCAGTCTACACACAATATCCCATAATGACATCACAATACCCCATAATGACATCACAATACCCCATAATGAAAAAGCAAAAACAGGTTGTTAGAAATGTTTGCAAATAAAAAAAGGAAAAGGAAATACCTTATTCACATAATTATTCAGACCCTTTGCTATGAGACTCGAAATTGAGCTCAGGTACTTCCTGTTTCCATTGATCATGCTTGAAATGTTTCTACAACTTGATCTGTGGTAAATTCAATTGACTGGACATGATTTGGAAAGGCACACACACCTGTCAATATAAGATCCCGCAGTTGACAGTGCATGTCAGAGCAAAAACAAAACCATGAGGTCGAAGGAATTGTCCATAGAACTCCGAGACAGGATTGTGTCAAGGCACAGATCTGGGGAAGGGTACCAAAACATTTCTGCAGCATTGAAGATCCTCAAGAACACAGAGGCCTCCTTCATTCTTAAATGGAAGAAGTTTGGAATCATCAAGACTCATCCTAGAGCTGGCCGCCTGGCCAAACTGAGCAATCGGGCAGGTGACCAAGAACCCGATGGTCACTCTGACAGAGCTCCAGAGTTCCTCTGTGGAGATGGGAGAACCTTCCAGAAGGACTATCATCACTCTAGTCCTCCACCAATCAGGCCTTTATGGTAGACTGGCCAGACGAAGCTACTCCTCAGTAAAAGGCACATGACAGCCCGAACAGACTGTGGCGAAGGTTCTCCTTCCAACAGAACAATGATCCTAAGCACACAGCAAAGACAACGCAGGAGTGGCTTCGGGACAAGTCTCTGAATGTCCTTGAGTGGCTCAGCCAGAGTCCGGACTTGAACCCGATGTTTTTCAATTTGAAAGAAATTCTTTCTATATAGCTACACTTTTCTCTTTCTGATGATCAAGAGGAGATGCTCACCCATTGGACAGTTCCAATTCGCGTGTTGGCGAATCACCGGTTAAAGGGTAGGTAGCATAAACGTAATCAAATATAACGTATGGATTTGCATTAGGCATCAAAAGTCCCAGATGCAAAGTTTCACCTCTTCTGTTTTTCGAGTTATTACATGAAAACCGATCAGAATTCCGAAGAATGACGAAGGCATGTCGGAAAAAGTTTTTTCCAGGATGTGATGTCATATGGAGGACACGGCAAGCCAGCTTAATCCCTATAATATAAACTCCAATGGAAAAAACTCTAAATGTATAGGTCACTTTTTTTTTTTTTTTTTTTTTTAACCAGGCAAGTCAGTTAAGAACATATTCTTATTTTCAATGACGGCCTGGGAACAGTGGGTTAACTGCCTGTTCAGGGGCAGAACGACAGATTTGTACCTTGTCAGCTCGGGGGTTTGAACTCGCAACCTCCCGGTTACTAGTCCAACGCTCTAAACACTAGGCTACCCTGCCGCCTCTACACTCTAACCACTAGGCTACCCTGCCGCCTCTACACTCTAACCACTAGGCTACCCTGCCGCCCCTCCACTCTAACCACTAGGCTACCCTGCCACCTCTACACTCTAACCACTAGGCTACCCTGCCACCTCTACACTCTAACCACTAGGCTACGCTGCCACCTCTACACTCTAACCACTAGGCTACCCTGCCACCTCTACACTCTAACCACTAGGCTACCCTGCCGCCTCTACACTCTAACCACTAGGCTACCCTGCCACCTCTACACTCTAACCACTAGGCTACCCTGCCACCTCTACACTCTAACCACTAGGCTATCCTGCCGCCTCTACACTCTAACCACTAGGCCACCCTGCCGCCTCTACACTCTAACCACTAGGCTACCCTGCCACCTCTACACTCTAACCACTAGGCCACCCTGCCGCCTCTACACTCTAACCACTAGGCTACGCTGCCGCCCCGCCTCATATGTTCGTCATATGAGTGAGACCAAGGCGCAGCGTGGTATTCGTAAATTCCTCTTTATTAAAAGAATGAACACTGAACAAACTATCAAAATAACAAAACGAACCGTGAAGCTAATATGAATAGTGCAGACAGGCAACTAAACATAGAACAAGATCCCACAAACACCAAAGGGGAAATGGCTACATAAATATGATCCCCATCAGAGACAACAATAAACAGCTGCCTCTGATTGGGAACCATATCAGGCCACCATAAACATACAAATACATAGACCTACAAAACCCTAGACATACAAAACCCTAGACAATACTAAACCCTAGACATACAAAACCCTAGACAATACTAAACCCTAGACAATACAAGACCCCTAGACATACAAAACCCTAGACATACAAAACCCTAGACAATACAAAACCCTAGACAATACAAAACCCTAGACAATACTAAACCCTAGACAATACAAAACCCTAGACAATACAAAACCCCTAGACTATACAAAACCCCTAGACAATACAAAAACTAGCGTATCCACCCTAGTCACACCCTGACCTAACCAAAATATAACGAAAACAGAGATATCTCAGGACAGTATACCTTCAAATTAAACCAAATCATTTGCACTCATGACTAAAGGTTTCAATTACATTTTCTGCAAACAACTTATAAGCAAATACGTTATGAATATATTGTTACAAATCAACTTGCAAGGTTGCTAGCCAGCTATCCTGCTAACGTTAGCCCCTACTAGCTTGCTAATGTTAGCCCGACCAGCCTGCTAATGTTAGCCCGACCAGCCTGCTAATGTTAGCCCGACCAGCCTGCTAATGTTAGCCCGACCAGCCTGCTAATGTTCGCCTGACCAGCCTGCTAATGTTAGCCCGACCAGCCTACTAATGTTCGCCTGACCAGCCTGCTAATGTTAGCCCGACCAGCCTGCTAATGTTAGCCCAACCGGCCTGTTAATGTTAGCCCGACCGGCCTGCTAATGTTAGCCCGACCAGCCTGCTAATGTTAGCCCGACCTGCCTGCTAATGTTAGCCCGACCGGCCTGCTAATGTTAGCCCAACCGGCCTGTTAATGTTAGCCCGACCGGCCTGCTAATGTTAGCCCGACCAGCCTGCTAATGTTAGCCCGACCTGCCTGCTAATGTTAGCCCGACCGGCCTGCTAATGTTAGCCCGACCAGCCTGCTAATGTTAGCCCGACCAGCCTGCTAATGTTAGCCCGTCCAGCCTACTAATTTTAGCCCGACCAGCCTGCTAATGTTAGCCCGACAGCCTGCTAAAGTTACGTTAGCACTGCATGAGTCAGCCAGTTGCTATCAAACCTAGCTTACAACTACATTAAGGTAAACCAATGTTTTGGAAATACATTACGTCATCTAACCAGTTATCAAAGAATGTTAGCTGTATGCAGTTATCTTAGTCTGCAAGCTAGCCAGCCAGCTAACGTTAGCGATTTAGCCAACTAAACTTTTAGCCTAGCCAGCCTACCCAACCCCTATGAACACAACTAACACAGCACAACTAAAACATAACCGCAAATCAAAAGCAAAGAGAGAGCGGAGACTAACAGATTAATCATCAGATGGTAAAACTTTTAAGAGTGCAGGCTGAGTTATAGCTACCATAGCGAGGGGGAGGACGGTGCTTCACTTGGCTGAAGGAGAGTCAGGGAAATCCAATAGCTACAATGAGAAAAACCCAAAAGAGATAGTGCTCCCGAGTGGCTGATGGCGCCGACAGAGATGGTCTGTCGGAAACTATGCAGTATTTAGTTAATTTAATGTATTATTTCTTACATTGTTACCTCAGGAAATCTTAAGTCTTATTACTTACAGCCGGGAAGAACTATTGGATATAAGAGCAACGTCAACTTACCAACATTATGACCAGGAATACGACTTTCCCGAAGCGGATCCTCTGTTTTGAGCACCACCCAGGACAATAGGCTTAATCCCAGTAGCTGACCCAAAACAACGGCAGAAGGGGCAGACTGAGCGTCTTCTGGTCAGGCTCAGTAGATGTGCACATCGCTCACCGCTCCTGAGTATACTACTCCGCAAAGTCCAGTCTCTTGATAACAAGGTAGATGAACTTCGAGCAAGGTTTGCCTTCCAGAGAGACATCAGAGATTGTAACATTCTCTGTTTCACGGAAACATGGCTCACTCAGGATATGTTATTGGAGTCGGTACAGCCACCTGGTTTCTTCACGCATCGTGCTGATAGAAACAAATATCTCCCTGGTAAAAATAAGGGCGGGGTGTATGCCTTATGATTAACGATTTGTGGTGTAATCGTAACAACATACAGGAACTCAAGTCCTTTTTTTCACCTGACCTAGAATTCCTTACAATCAAATACCGACCGTATTATCTACCAAGAGAATTCTGTTAGATTATAATCACAGCCGTGTATATCCTCTCCCAAGCAGACTCCTCAACGGCCCCGAAAGAACTTCACTGGACTCTATGTAAACTGGAAACCATATATCCTGAGGCTGTATTTATTGTAGCTGGGGATTTTAACAAAGCTATCCTGAAACAAGGCTCCCTAAACTGTATCAGCATATCGAATGCGCGACTCGAGCTGGCAGCATTCTGGATCATTACTACTCTAACTTCTGTGACACATACAAGCCCTCCCCCACCCTCCTTTCGGCAAATCTGACCACAACTCCATTTTGTTGCACCCTGCCTATAGACAGAAACTAAAACATGGAAACAACTGTGCTCAGGTCTGTTCAACGTTGGCCCGACCAATTCTAATTCCACACTTCAAGATTGCTTCAATCACGTGAACTAGGATATGCTCCAGGTAGCCTCAGACAACAGCATTGATGTATACGCTGACTAGGTGACAAGTTTATTAGCAAGTGTATTGGTGATGTTGTACATACTGTGACTATTAAAACCGTCCCTAACCAGAAACAGTGGATTGATGGCAGCATTCGCACAAAACTGAAAGCGCGAACCACTGCTTTTAATCATGGCAAGGCGACCGGAAACATGACTGAATACAAACAGTGTAGCTATTCCCTCCACAAGGCAATAAAACACGCCAAGCTTCAGTATAGAGACAAAGTAGAGTCGCAATTCAATGGATCAAACACGAGACGTCAATCACAGATTACAAAAAGAAAACTGGTGGACACCGACGTCTTGACAAATTCAAAAACTTCTTTGCTTTCTTTGAGGGCCAGACAGTGCTACTGACTCAGCCCGCTACCAAAACCTGTGGGCTCTCTTTCACCGTGGCCAACGTGAGTAAAACATTAAACGGATTAACCCTTGCAATGCTGCCGGCCAAGACGGCATCCCGAGCAGCATCCTCAGAGCATGCGCAGACCAGCTGGCTGGTGTGTTTACGGACATATTCAATCAATCCCTATCCCAGTCTGTTGTGCCCACATGCTTCAAGAGGGACACCATTGTTCATGTTCCCAAGAAAGCTAAGGTAACTGAGCTAAATGACTAGCACTCACTTCTGTCATCATGAAGTGCTTTGAGAGACTAGTCAAGGATCATATCACCTCCAACCTACCTGATACCCTAGACACACTCCAATTTGCTTACCGCCCCAATAGGTCCACAGACGACACAATCGCAATCACACTGCACACTGTACATTGCCCGAACCCATCTGGACAAGAGGAATACCTGTGTAAGAATCCTGTTCATCGACTACAGCTCAGCATTTAACACCATAGTATCCTCCAAAATCGTCATTAAGCTCGAGACCCTGGGTCTCGACCCTACCCTGTGCAACTGGGTCCTGGAGTTTCTGATGAGCCGCCCACTGGTGGTGAGGGTAGGAAACAAGACCTCCACCCTGCTGATCCTCAAAACAAGGGTGCGTTCTCAGCCCTCTCCTGTACTCACTCTTCACCCATGAGTGTGTGGCCATGCACGCCTCCAACTCAATCATTAAGTTTTCAGACAACACTAGAGTGGTGGGCTTGATTACCAACAACAACGAGACAGCCTACAGGGAGGAGTTGAGTGCCCTCGGAGTGTGGTGTCAGGAAAATAACCTCACACTCAACGTCAACAAAACAAGGAGATGATAGTGGACTTCAGGAAACAGTAGAAGGAGCAACCCCCTATCCACATCGACGAGACAGTAGTGGAGAAGGTGGAAAGTTTTAAGTTCCTTAGCACACACATCACGGAGAAACTGAACAGTCGGCGTACAGACGGCGTGGTGAAGAATGTGTAACAGCGCCTCTTCAACCTCAGGAGGCTGAAGAAATTTGGCTTGTCACCGAAAACACTCACAAACTTTTACAGATGCACAATCGAGAGCATCCTGTCGGGCTGTATCACCGCCTGATATGGCAACAGCTCCACCCACAACCGTAAGGCTCTCCAGAGGGTAGTGTGGTCTGCTCAATGCATCACCAGGGGCAAACTACCTGCCCTCCATGACACCTACACCACCCGATGTCACAGGAAGGCAAAAAAGATCATCAAGGACAACAACCACCCGAGCCACTTCCTGTTCATCCCGCTATCATTCGGAAGGCGAGGTCAGTACAGGTGCATCAAAGCGGGGACCGAGAGACTGAAAAACAGCTTCTATCTCAAGGCCATCAGATTGTCAAACAGCCACCACTAACATTGAGTGGCTGCTGCCAACATACTGACTCAAATCTCTAGCCACTTTAATAATTAAAAATGGGATGTAGTAAATGTATTACTAGTCCCTTTAAACAATGCCACTTTATGTTTACATACCCAATATTACTCATCTCTTATGTATATACTATTGTCGTGTTTTTGGCTATGCCGGATTAAGTGATATGACATGCTATTCTATACAATGTAATTAATATTATCTGATTGAGCTAATCATGTAAATGTAATTAACTGGCACCACAAAATCATATTTATAGAGATGTTATCTTCCGAATAAACGCTTAAAGACCTATAATATTTTACATCAATAGCAGTCAATATTAATCGTCACCTTAATTCAGTCTCATCTGAAAGTTGTACATTCTTGGTTATCTTCACGAACCCTGGCTAACACGTTGAATCAGCAATGCAAAATTGTGTTTAATAATTTTTTTACTAAATACCTAACTAATCACACAGAATTACATATTACACAGAATAATCATACCTTGATTACAAATGAAATCATAAAGGAAAACGTCCCTAGCAATAGGAACAGATATGACAGCTGGTTACACAAAAGAAAAGGGGCTGGGTTTGAGTGAAAGAGCGGGAAGACTGAGGGACAAAGGAAGAAGGTGTGCTATCGTAAATACAGTATCTTATGCATTCTAAATTACTGCCCATTTGGAAAAGGAAAATGCAATAAATATTTACTCTGAGCTGCGCTTCGGTAGGTTGGTGGTAGATGGAAGGCCGTGTTGCCAAATCGAGTCCTTTTTCCTTTGGAGAATTTCTCCGGTGGTCAATTGGATCCACTGTAGAGTTTATGTCATCCTTTCATCGATGAGAATGTCTCAGATGACAACCGAACTGACATCATATTCATTAAGTACCACCGCATATGTTCAATTGGTCGGATTACCAGAATATAGTTCATTTCCCCCCACCTTCTGATGTTCCCAGAATCTCTATGTTAACCAAAGGGGTTTTCAAATGTCACATCAGTAGAGTACAGAGAGGAAAAAGGGGGGAAGAGGTATTTATGACTGTCATAAACCTATCCCCAGGCCAACGTCATGACACTGTACCATCTCCTGTATCTTGCCTATGCTGTTCGGCCATCGCTCATCCATATATTTATACGTACGTATTCATATTCATGCCTTTACACTTGTGTGTATAAAGTAGTTGTTGTGAAATTGTTAGACTACTAGAAGCACAAGCATTTCGCTACACTCACATTAACATCTGCTAACCATGTGTATGTGACCAATAAAATTTGATTAGATTTGGTCTAAGGCACTGCATATCATTGCAAGAGGCGTCACTACAGTCCCCGGTTTGATCCAGGCTAAATCACATCTGGCTGTGATTGGGAGTCCCATAGAGAGGAGTGCAATTTGCCCAGCATTGTCCGGGTTTGGCCAGGGTAGGCTGTCATTGTAAATAAGAATTTGTTCTTAATCTAGCCACCGTGTCAGATTTCAAAAAGAATTTACGGCGAAAGCGAACCATGCTATTATCTGAGCATCCCATCAAACAAACACAGACAATCATATTTCATCCCGTCAGGCGTGACACAAAACTCAGAAATAACGATATAATTCATGCCTTACCTTTGAAGAGCTTGTTCTGTTGGCACTCCAATATGTCCCATAAACATCACAAATGGTCCTTTTGTTCGATTAATTCCGTCGTTATATTTCCAAAATGTCCATTTAATTGGCGCGTTTGATTAAAAAAAACACCGGTTCCAACTCGCTCAAAATGACTACAAAATATCTAATAAGTTACCTGTAATCTTGATCCAAAAATTTCAAACAACTTTCCTAATACAACTTTAGGTATTTTTTAACGTAAATAATCGATAAAATTTAAGACGGGATAAATTGCGTTCGATAGCGATAAAAACAAAGTGGAGTGAGATTTCAGGTCGCGCGCCCCAACCACAACAGTACACTAGACTCGACCCTTGACCCTATGAACAGCCCTACTTCTTAATTTCTCAACGGAAAAACATCAACCAATTTCTAATGACTGTTGCTATCCAGTGGAAGCGATAGGAACTGCAAGCAAGTGCCTTAGAAATCTAGATCCCCATAGAAAGCTAATTTAAAACAATGTCACCTCAAAATAAAAATTCTGGATGGTTTGTCCTCTGGGTTTTGCCTGCCCAATAAGTTCTGTTATACTCACAGATATAATTTTAACAGTTTTAGAAACCGTAGAGTGTTTTCTATCCAGATCTACTAAAAATATACATATCCTAGCTTCTGGGCCTGAGTTTCAGGTAGTTTACTTTGGGCACGCTTTTCATCCAGACGTGAAAATACCGCCCCCTATCCCAAACAGGTTAACTGTGACCACACTGTGTTGTTGCATTGGTGTGTAAAAACTTCTTACCCTTTAACCCTTGATCTGATTGAATCTAGGCATTATAGATGGATGTAGATGGAATACAGGGTATGGAGGGAGAGATGATGATGGAATACAGGGTATGGAGGGAGAGAAATTATTTTAAAAGTGTTTACAAACTGAAGGCATGCAGCACTCTCATTAAATCCACTTCCGTTATTTTACTATTCCTGAAATCTCCATCGTTTTCTGTCAAGATGTCTTTCTTGAACACAAAAATAATCTCCCTGTAACACAATGTTCTTCTTTGCGAGAACAAATTATACCCAACATGAGTACAGGCCTGACATGGACAGATGTAGAGTTGCTGGCATGCATCCTGTTTGACAAGCTGAATGCAGCCGGCAGCTCAAACCCCTCCAGGAATGCATTAACAAAGCAATTCATTCTATCATTAATTTAAAAATGGAATCACAATTCAGTGACCACTTCAAATTAATCTATTGAGTATTTACTCACACACTTTTCTCACATTCTCCTCCTCTCTGTTTTCTTCAAGAAAAAAAAGACAGAGTCTGCATCCCACATGGCACCCTATTCCCTACATAGTGCTCTACTTTAGACCCAAATTGTACCCTATTCCCTATATAGTGCACTACTTAGCGAATAGTGTGCCATTTCAGACACACACAGTCTCATTTTTCACCTCGCTCTGTTTCAGGGGAGATCCTAGTCTGAGGTTGGCCGTGGTACCGGATGGCCTTGGATAGAACCCATAATGGGTTGGCTATTCATGCAGCTGTACTCAGACAGACTGTGGCTTATAATGCCACTTTAATTGTAATTCATGGCCTTGTAAATTACAGATAGTGAAATAGTGTGTACACTGCCCAGGCAAAACTAGTACAAAACAGTGTAGGCCCTACCTACCATTAGTAAACTCCACAGACAATACAACATTTGTGAGTCTAAGTTACAATGTTATTATTTACATTTAGAAGAAAATTGCAGCAAATTATTTATCCCCGTTTAGGTGAATTTAATGGTCAGAATTACAGGGCAGATTATGAAAGGGTAGTGGGTCAAGGAATGGATAGTCCTCTATTGACAGTGACTCTTTAAAATAGATTTGAGCTACCATGTAGAATAAACCACAGGCCTACTAAACAGACAGAAACATAATGCTGCATACCACCGAAAACAAACTTGCTCTTCATTTTATGATAATCTCTTAAATTGTTACATAGTGTCAATCTGAAGGATTGTCTCTACCACTGCTCAGGGGAGAGCAGGTCTGGTCATCTCTTAAATTGTTACATAGTGTCAATCTGAAGGATTGTCTCTACCACTGCTCAGGGGAGAGCAGGTCTGGTCATCTCTTAAATTGTTACATAGTGTCAATCTGAAGGATTGTCTCTACCACTGCCCAGGGGAGAGCAGGTCTGGTCATCTCTTAAATTGTTACATAGTGTCAATCTGAAGGATTGCATCTACCACTGCCCAGGGGAGAGCAGGTCTGGTCATCTCTTAAATTGTTACATAGTGTCAATCTGAAGGATTCTATCTACCACTGCCCAGGGGAGAGCAGGTCTGGTCATCTCTTAAATTGTTACATAGTGTCAATCTGAAGGATTCTATCTACCACTGCCCAGGGGAGAGCAGGTCTGGTCATCTCTTAAATTGTTACATAGTGTCAATCTGAAGGATTCTATCTACCACTGCTCAGGGGAGAGCAGGCCTGTTTCTCATATGTGTTACTCTTTCCTATATGACCTCTCTGTGTCTGACTGGGACTAGCAGCTGTTCCATCTGTTGGATAGGACCCTATCTACCCGTGCACTTAATCACAGAACGAAGACATTTAGGTACCCATTAGGGAACCACTTCAAGTAAAAGATAACCTAATGTCCACAACTGAGCGATAATGTTTTTTTCTTCACCTATTTTTTTTTCAGACACTAGTGTTTGCACAGTGAGGTTGTGGATTTTCCCCTCATTACACCCCACGGTGGGACTCTACTCGGAGCATTTCTCTGGCCTCCTTCCAACAGTGTTTACTCATTCAACCAGAGAAATGGGATTATAAATACATGTGAGCGGAATTGTTGCCAGATCCACAGTCTGAATCTATTCTGAAGGTGATAACTTGTTAATGAGGAGCTCTTAGCAGGAACACCACACCACCGCGTCTGCGTCAAGAATGGCACTCTATTCCCTATCTACTGTAGTGCATTACCTTTGACCAGGGCCCAGTAGTGCATTACCTTTGACCAGGACCGTGTAGTGCATTACATTTGACCAGGGCCCAGTAGTGCATTACATTTGACCAGGGCCATGTTGTGCATTACCTTTGACACGGGCCAGGTAGTGCATTACCTTTGACACGGGTCCAGTAGTGCATTACCTTTGACCAGGGCCATGTAGTGCATTACCTTTGACCAGGGCCATGTAGTGCATTACATTTGACCAGGGCCATGTAGTGCATTACCTTTGACCAGGGCCCAGTAGTGCATTACCTTTGACACGGGCCAGGTAGTGCATTACCTTTGACCAGGGCCCAGTAGTGCATTACCTTTGACACGGGCCAGGTAGTGCATTAACTTTGACACGGGTCCAGTAGTGCATTACCTTTGACAAGGGCCCAGTAGTGCATTACCTTTGACACGGGCCAGGTAGTGCATTACCTTTGACACGGGTCCAGTAGTGCATTACCTTTGACCAGGGCCCAGTAGTGCATTACCTTTGACCAGGGCCCTGTAATGCATTACCTTTGACCAGGGCCATGTAGTACATTACCTTTGACCAGGGACCAGTAGTGCATTACCTTTGACCAGGGCCCAGTAGTACATTACCTTTGACCAGGGCCGTGTAGTGCATTACCTTTGACTAGGGCCCAGTAGTGCATTGCCTTTGCCCAGGGCCCTGTAGTGCATTACCTTTTACCAGGGCCCAGTAGTGCATTACCTTTGACACGGGCCAGGTAGTGCATTACCTTTGACAACGGTCCAGTAGTGCATTACCTTTGACCAGGGCCCAGTAGTGCATTACCTTTGACCAGGGCCCTGTAGTGCATTACCTTTGACCAGGGCCCAGTAGTGCATTGCCTTTGACCAGGGCCCTGTAGTGCATTACCTTTGACCAGGGACCAGTAGTGCATAACCTTTGACAAGGGCCAGGTAGTGCATTACCTTTGACAAGGGCTCAGTAGTGCATTACCTTTGACCAGGGCCATGTAGTGCATTGCCTTTGACCAGGGCTCAGTGGTGCATTACCTTTGACCAGGGCCCAGTAGTGCATTACATTTGACAAGGGCCCAGTAGTGCATTACCTTTGACAAGGGCCCAGTAGTGCATTACCTTTGACAAGGGCCCAGTAGTGCACTATATAGGGAATACAGTGCCGCTTGGGAGCATAGACCTCATCCACAGAAGGAAACCAATGTTGGTGTGGTGTTGTCACTGAATGTTCCCAGAACGATCCTTCCCTCTCCACTCTGCTCTGCTCTGCTAGCCGCATCCCTCCAACACTTGAGAGATGTCCCTATTAGCACAGGGAAACCAGAAACCTGTTTTTTCTTTCTCAGGGCAAGAGGCCTCTATTCTGACCAATTAAGTCTGTGAAGTCATTAGATTAAGATAAGAACTTATCTTATACTTTGAGATAGACCGTTATGTGTTGTATTTTTTCTTCTCTCCCCCTCTCCTCTCATTCCCTCTCCTCTCATTCCCTCTCCTGTCCTATCTCTCCTTTCGTCTCACAACTCTTAGCTAGCAGTAATTGGGAGGTGCTCTAACCAGAAAGTCAAGATAGGATTTTAACCCTGTCAATGTTTAACCTTTTGTGCCTTGGATAGGTCAGCAAAGGTGCAAATGGAGACATGTTAAAGGCCCAATGCAGTAACAAATGCATTTTTTCTGTGATTTATATATACTACAACACGACATAGACAAAAGGATGTGGACACCGGCTTGTCGATCATCTCATTCCAAAATCATGGGCATTAATATGGAGTTGGTCCATATGCTGCTATAACAGTCTCCATTCTTCTGGGAATGCTTTCCACTAGATGTTGTAACATTTGCTGCGGGGACTTGCTTCCATTCAGCCACAAGAGCACTGTTGTTAGTCGATTAGGCCTCTGGCTCGCAGTAGGCATTCCAATTCATCCCAAAGGTGTTCACTGGAGTTGAGGTCAAGGCTCTGTGCAGGCCAGCCAAGTTCTTCCACACCGATCTCGACAAACCATTTTTTGTATGGACCTTGCTTTGTGTACGGGGGCACCATCATGCTGAAACAGGAAAGGGCCTTCCCCAAACTGTTACCACAAAGTTGCCAGCACAGAATTGTCTACAATGGCATTGATGTAGTGTTAAGAAGGGGTCTACCTCGAACCACAAAAAACAGCCCCAGACCATTAGTCCTCATCTACCAAACTTTACAGTTGGTACTATGCACTGGGGCAGGTAGAGTTTTCCTGGCATCCGCCAAACCCAGATTTGTCCATCGGACTGCCAGATGGTGAAGTGTGATTCATCACTCAAGCTCAAGAATCCAATGGCGGCCAGCTTTACACCACTCCAGCCGACGCTTGGCATCGTGCATGGTTATTTACTAAAATAAACTGAAGTTTAAAAAAATGTAAGGAAAAAATATATATATAAAAATAACCAATAATTAAACAGCAACAGTAAAATAACAGCAGCAAGGCTATATACAGGGGCTACCGATACAGAGTCAATGTGGAGGCTATATACAGGGGCTACCGATACAGAGTCAATGTGGAGGCTATATACAGGGGCTACCGGTACAGAGTCAATGTGGAGGCTATATACAGAGGCTACCGATACAGAGTCAATGTGGAGGCTATATACAGGGGCTACCGATACAGAGTCAATGTGGAGGCTATATACAGGGGCTACCGATACAGAGTCAATGTGGAGGCTATATACAGGGGCTACCGATACAGAGTCAATGTGGAGGCTATATACAGGGGCTACCGATACAGAGTCAATGTGGAGGCTATATACAGGGGCTACCGATACAGAGTCAATGTGGAGGCTATATACAGGGGCTACCGATACAGAGTCAATGTGGAGGCTATATACAGGGGCTACCGATACAGAGTCAATGTGGAGGCTATATACAGGGGCTACCGATACAGAGTCAATGTGGAGGCTATATACAGGGGCTACCGATACAGAGTCAATGTGGAGGCTATAGGGGCTACCGATACAGAGTCAATGTGGAGGCTATATACAGGGGCTACCGATACAGAGTCAATGTGGAGGCTATATACAGGGGCTACCGATACAGAGTCAATGTGGAGGCTATATACAGGGGCTACCGATACAGAGTCAATGTGGAGGCTATATACAGGGGCTACCGATACAGAGTCAATGTGGAGGCTATATACAGGGGCTACCGATACAGAGTCAATGTGGAGGCTATATACAGGGGCTACCGATACAGAGTCAATGTGGAGGCTATATACAGGGGCTACCGATACAGAGTCAATGTGGAGGCTATATACAGGGCTACCGATACAGAGTCAATGTGGAGGCTATATACAGGGGCTACCGATACAGAGTCAATGTGGAGGCTATATACAGGGGCTACCGATACAGAGTCAATGTGGAGGCTATATACAGGGGCTACCGGTACAGAGTCAATGTGGAGGCTATATACAGGGGCTACCGGTACAGAGTCAATGTGAGGAGGCTACCGGTACAGAGTCAATGTGGAGGCTATATACAGGGGCTACCGATACAGAGTCAATGTGGAGGCTATATACAGGGGCTACCGATACAGAGTCAATGTGGAGGCTATATACAGGGGCTACCGATACAGAGTCAATGTGGAGGCTATATACAGGGGCTACCGATACAGAGTCAATGTGGAGGCTATATACAGGGGCTACCGATACAGAGTCAATGTGGAGGCTATATACAGGGCTACCGATACAGAGGCTGGAGGCCGATACAGAGTCAATGTGGAGGCTATATACAGGGGCTACCGATACAGAGTCAATGTGGAGGCTATATACAGGGGCTACCGATACAGAGTCAATGTGGAGGCTATATACAGGGGCTACCGATACAGAGTCAATGTGGAGGCTATATACAGGGGCTACCGATACAGAGTCAATGTGGAGGCTATATACAGGGGCTACCGATACAGAGTCAATGTGGAGGCTATATACAGGGGCTACCGATACAGAGTCAATGTGGAGGCTATATACAGGGGCTACCGATACAGAGTCAATGTGGAGGCTATATACAGGGGCTACCGATACAGAGTCAATGTGGAGGCTATATACAGGGGCTACCGATACAGAGTCAATGTGGAGGCTATATACAGGGGCTACCGATACAGAGTCAATGTGGAGGCTATATACAGGGGCTACCGGTACAGAGTCAATGTGGAGGCTATATACAGGGGCTACCGGTACAGAGTCAATGTGGAGGCTATATACAGAGGCTACCGATACAGAGTCAATGTGGAGGCTATATACAGGGGCTACCGATACAGAGTCAATGTGGAGGCTATATACAGGGGCTACCGATACAGAGTCAATGTGGAGGCTATATACAGGGGCTACCGATACAGAGTCAATGTGGAGGCTATATACAGGGGCTACCGATACAGAGTCAATGTGGAGGCTATATACAGGGGCTACCGATACAGAGTCAATGTGGAGGCTATATACAGGGGCTACCGATACAGAGTCAATGTGCGGGGGCACCGGTTAGTCGAGGTAATTGAGGTAATACGTACATGTAGGTAGAGTTATTACAATGACTATGCATAGATAATAAACAGAGAGTAGCAGCTACACAGAATCGTGGGATGGGGGACAATGCAAATAGTCTGGGTAGACATTTGACTAGCTGTTCAGGAGTCGTATGGCTTGGGGGGGTAGAAGCTGTTGAGAAGTATTTTGGACCTAGACTTGGAGCACTGGTACTGCTTGCCGTGTGGTAGCAGAGAGAACAGTCTATGACTAGGGTGGCTGGCGATTTTTGGGGCTTTCCTCTGACACCGCCTGGTATAGAGGTCGTGGATGGCAAGAAGCTTAGCCCCAGGAATGTACTAGGCCGTTCGCACTACCCTCTGTAGTGCCTTGCAGTCGGAGGTCAAGTAGTTGCCATACCAGGCTGTGATACAACCAGTGAAGATACTGTCGATGGTGCAGTTGTAGAACTTCTTGAGGATCCGAGGACCCATGCCAAATCTTTTCAGTCTTCTCTTCTCTGCCCTCTTCACAACTGTCTTGGTGTGTTTGGACCGTGATAGCTTGTTGGTGATGTGGACCCCAAGGAACTTGAAGCTCTTAACCTGCTCCACTACAGCCCCGTCGATGACAATGGGGGCGTGCTCGGTCCTCCTTTTTTGTTTTTATTTATTTATTTATTTTCACCTTTATTTAACCAGGCTAGTTGAGAACAAGTTCTCATTTGCAACTGCGACCTGGCCAAGATAAAGCATAGCAGTATGAACAGACAACACAGAGTTCCTTTGTCTTGATCACGTTGAGGGAAAGGTTGTTGTCCTGGCAGCACACGGCCAGGTCTTTGACCTCCTCACTATAGGTGGTCTCATTGTTGTCGGTGATCAGGCCTACCACTGTTGTGTCATCGGCAAACTTAATGATGTTGGAGTCATGCTTTTGGCCATGCAGTCATGGGTGAGCAGGGAGTGCAGGAGGGGACTGAGCACGCAACCCTGAGGAGCCCCCGTGTTGAGGATCAGCGTGGCAGATTTGCTGTTCCCTACCCTTACCACCTGGAGATGGCCCATCAGGAAGTCCAGGATCCAGTTGCAGAGAGAGGAGTTTAGTCCCAGGGTGCTTAGCTTCGTGACGAGCTTTGGGGGCACTATGGTTTTGAAAGCTGAGCTGTAGTCAATGAACAGCATTCTAACACAGGTGGGAAAGGGCAATGTGGATTGCAATAGAGATTGCATCATCTCTGAATCTGTTGGGGCGGTATGCAAATTGGAATGTGTCTAGCATTTCTGGGATGATGGTGTTGATGTGAGCCATGACCAGCCTTTCAAAGCACTTCATGGCTACAGCGTGAGTGCTACAGGTCGGCAGGTTACCTTAGTGTTCTTGGGCAGAGGGACTATGGTGGTCTGCTTTAAACATGTTGGTATTACAGATTTGGTCATGGACAGGTTGAAAATGTCAGTGAAGACACTTGCCAGTTGGTCAGCGCATGCTAGGAGTACACGTCTTGGTAATCCTTCTGGCCCTGCGACCTTGTGAATGTTGACCTGTTTAAAGGTCTTACTCACATCGGCTACCCAGAGATGGATCACACAGTTGTCTGGATTAGCTGGTGCTCGCATGCATGCTTCAGTGTTGCTTGCCTCGAAGCGAGCATAGAAGATATTTAGCTCATCTGGTAGGATTGTGTCACTGGGCAGGTCGTGGCTCTGCTTCCCTGTGTAGTCCGCAATAGTTTGCAAGCCCTGCCACATAAGATGAGCATTGGAGCCGGTGTAGTACGATTCAATCTTAGTCCTATATTGATGCTTTGCCTGTCTGATGGTTCGTCGGAGGGCATAGCAGGATTAGACTCGCACTAATCCATGGCTTCTGATTGCTGTATGTACGTACAATCTCTGTGGGGATGACGTTATCGATGCACTTATTGATGAAGCCAATGTGTTGTACTCTTTAATGCCATCAGAAGAATGCCGGAACATATTCCAGTCTGTGCTAAATAAACAGTCCTGTAGCTTAGCATCTGCACCATCTGACCACTTCCTTATTGAGCGAGTCACTGGTACTTCCTGCTTTAGTTTTTTCTTGTCAGATTTGCTTTTCAGATTTGCCAAATGGAGGGTGAGGGGAGAGCTTTGTACCCGTCTCTGTGTGTGGAGTAAATGTGGCCCTAAAGTTTTTTTTGCTATGGTTACACATTTAACATACTGGTAGAAATGAGGTAAAATGAGGTCAAATGGATTTAAGTTTCCCTGCATTAAAGTCCCCAGCCACGAGGAGCACCGCCTCTAGATGAGCATTTTCTTGTTTGCTTATGGCCTTATACAGCTGGTTGAGTGCTGTCTTAGTGCCAGCATCGGTTTGTGGTGGTGAATAGACAGCTATGTGTAACGTCATTTGTCCTCCTCTGATGAAGAGTAAGAGAGGCAGACCAATGTGCAGCGTTGTAAGGGTTCATGATTTTTAATAATTAACGACACCTGCCTCTGGCAGCTCAGGACAGACGGAAGACTCTGGCAGCTCAGGACAGATGGGAGACTCTGGCAGTGCTGGAGAGGAGGAAGGCTCTGGCAGCGCTGGACAGGCGGGAGACTCTGGCAGGTCAGGACAGACGGGTGACTATGGCAGCTCAGGACAGACGGGCAACTCTGGCAGCTCAGGACAGACGGGCGACTCTGGCAGCTCAGGACAGACGGGCGACTCTGGCAGCTCAGGACAGACGGGCGACTCTGGCAGCTCAGGACAGACGGGCGAATCTGGCAGCTCAGGACAGACGGGAGACTCTGGCAGCGCTGGAGAGGAGGAAGGCTCTGGCAGCGCTGGATAGGCGGGAGCACCTGTAGGAAGGAGATGGAGAGACAGCCTGGTGCGGGGGGCTGCCACCGGAGGGTGCACAGGAGGTCTCGAGCACCGAGCCTGCCCAACCTTACCTGGTTGAATGTTCCCCGTAGCCAGGCCAGTGCGGCGTGGTGGAATAGCCCTCACTGGGCTGTGCTGGCAAACCGGGGACACCATGCATAAGGCTGGTGCCATGTACCCCGGCCCGAGGAGATGCACTGGAGACCAGATGCGCTGAGCCGGCTTCATGGCACCTGGCTCGATGCCCAACCTATCCCGGGCCGATACGAGGCGCTGCAATGTACCGCACCGGGCTAAGCATGCACACCGGGGACACCGTGCGCCTCACGGCATAACACGGTGCCTGCCCAGTCCCTCTCTCTCCACGATAAGCACAGGGAGTTGGCGCGGCTCTCCTACCTGACTTCTCCACACTCCCCGTGTTCCCCCCCCCCCAATACATCTTTAGTGCTGCCTCTCGGGCCTCCTTGATCACCGTGCCAACTCCATTCGCCGGTATCCCTCCTCACATTGTTCCAGAAAATCCCAGGCGGGCTCCTCCCTGGGTCGACCGACCACCTCTCTATTTCGTCCCATGTTGTAATATAGTCCAGATCTCCTTGCAGCTGCTGCTGCTGCCCATTACCACGCTGCTTGGTCCTTTGGTGGGTGGTTCTGCAACGGCATTCGTCCTCCTCTGGTGAAGAGTAAGAGACACCTGCCTCTGATTAAGAACCATACCAGGCCAAACTCAAAAACCAACATAGAAAAACAAACATAGACTGCCCACCCAACTCACGCCCTGACCATACTAAAACAAAGACAACACAAAGGAACTAAGGTCAGAACGTGACACTATGAAAAATATAGTTTGGTAGATAGTGTGGTCTACAGCTTATCATGAGATACTCTACCTCAGGTGAGCAAAACCTTTTAAACTTCCTTAATATTAGATTTCATGCACCAGCTGTTACTGGCCAATAGACACAGACCTCCACCCATTGTCTTACCGGAGGCAGCTGTTCTATCTTACCGATGCCAGCATCCGAACAGTGGTGCACCCGCCAACTTTCCTTTCTCATGTTCAAGTGGCTGAAACCAGAGATCTGTATATAATGCCTTTACAACAAGTTTAGGTTTGCGTATTGTGCCCATAGAAACGCATTGGGCGTATTCCTCGCTGCAGAAACTAGTGGGAGAAAGAGCGTCACTCTGTCTCACTATATGTAGCCCATGTATCTGATGCTGTCTGGACAGAAAAAGTATAACATACCATACTCCTTTTGTCCAGACAGCGTTAGATACATGGTGTACACATACAGGGACAGAGGGGTGCTGTTTTGCTCACCCATCCTGCTATATGTTATCCATGTTGTTAATAGTTTTATAATGTCCTGTTGGTAGGATAGTCTCCATTTTGTTATCCAATGATTGCACGTTGGCTAATAGGACTGATGGTAGAGGGGGATTACTCACTCACCGTTGGATCTTTATAAGGCACCCCGACCTACGTCCTTGCTATCTCCGTCTCTTCTTCATGTGAATGATGGGGATTTGGGCCTTGTCCAGTGTCTGAAGTAAATCCTTTGCGTTCGACTCGTTAAAGAAAAAATCTTAGTCCAGTTCAAGGTGAGTAATCACTGTCCTGATATCCAGAAGCTCTTTTCGGTCATAAGAGATGGTGGCAGAAAAATTATGTTCAAAATAAGTTACAAATAACGCTAAAAAACACACACAATATCAGAAACGGCAGCCATCTCTTCCGGCGCCATCAAGATCTTCCCCATGTATGTTTCTATGTCTGGGCAATGAGGGAACGTAATGAAATCACCCCATAAACATCATAAGAAGGAGAGTTCCAAACATCTCTGCCAATATCAGCTCGTTTTCATTTTTGCCCTCTCCACTCAGACCACTCCCAGAAATTCCTAGCAACATTTTTGCTTGGGAAATTGCTCTTTGTTGAGAAGTTTTTAATTAAAAACAATAGCAGTAAAGTACTTAATTGTTTCCCAGAAATGATTTGATATTGAGATAAAAACCTCTGCATCGGACCTTTAATGCTACTCATTTAGGGAAAGCCTGAGAGAGCATGGTTGGCAAACTGTTTCTTTCTTTTTCAGGTACATTTTGCAGAGGGCCTAGAAAATGACTGCTTTGTGGCGTGCAGGCCTTATTAAAGAACAGAATGGATTACTGGGGTCAGTGAGCAAGGCTGATTTAATTCCTCCATCTCTGAGAGAAAGAAAGAGCGAGAGAAAGCACGCTCGAGAGAGAGAGAGAGAGAGAGAGAGAGAGAGAGAGAGAGAGAGAGAGAGAGAGAGAGAGAGAGAGAGAGAGAGAGAGAGAGTGAGAGATCGCATCACTTAGAAATATTCAACAAGGCTTCACCACAGGAGAGCTGAAAGCCATTTTAAATGCCCTTTTAGAGTTCAACACAATCATGCTCTATTGAACTGGTGTGAAAAGACTCCTTGACAGAACCACAGAGAATCGTCTGTCTACCTGATCTTCCCCATGTATGTTTCTATGTCTGGGCAATGAGGGAATGTAAATGAAATCACCCCATAAACATGATCATCTCTTCAATCTAACTCATTTTCTGAACGTGGCGCTAAACTGAAGCCTTGAATCCCATGCAGATTAATTAATCACACATTTTAATTCATCAGATGTAATTCCATAATCTGTTTCTAACCCATAAAAAAAAATGAATATTTGATTGAATGAGCTAAACTTTGATAATTATCTATATTCTATTTATCATATGATACTGCTGGCATGCGGGATGTACTGTATGGATCTCTGTCACATAGGGATGTACTGTATGGATCTCTGTCACATAGGGATGTACTGTATGGATCTCTGTCACATAGGGATGTACTGTATGGATCTCTGTCACATAGGGATGTACTGTATGGGGGATGTACTGTGATGTACTCTATGATGTACTGTATGGGGGATGTACTGTATGGGGGATGTACTGTATTGGGATGTACTCTATGTGGGATCACATAGGGATGTACTGTATGGATCTCTGTCACATGGGGATGTACTGTATGGATCTCTGTCACATATGGGGGATGTACTGTATGGGGGATGTACTGTATGGGGGATGTATGCTGGATCTCTGCCACAGAGGATGTACTGTATGGATCTCTGTCACATAGGGATGTATGGCTGGATCTCTTTCACATAGGGATGTACTGTGGATCTCTGTCACAGAGGGATGTACTGTATGTGGGATGTACTGTATGGGGGATGTACTGTATGGCTGGATCTCTGTCACAGAGGGATGTACTGTATGGATCTCTGTCACATAGGGATGTACTGTATGGATCTCTGTCACATAGGGATGTACTGTATGTGGGATGTACTGTATGTGGGGATGTATCTCTGTCACAGAGGGATGTACTGTGGATCTCTGTCACATGGGGTCAAATAGGGATGTACTGTATGGATCTCTGTCACATAGGGATGTACTGTATGGGAGGGATGTACTGTATGGATCTCTGGGGGATGTACTGTGGATCTCTGTCACATAGGGATGTACTGTATGGGGGATGTACTGTGTGGGGGATGTACTGTATGGGGGATGTACTGTATGGGGGATGTACTGTATTAGGGATGTACTCTATGTGGGATGTACTGTATGGGGGATGTACTGTATTAGGGATGTACTGTATGTGGGATGTACTGTATGGGGGATGTACTGTATGTGGGATGTACTGTATGGGGGATGTACTGTATGGGGGATGTACTGTATGGGGGATGTACTGTATGGGGGATGTACTGTATGGGGGATGTACTGTATGGGGGATGTATGGCTGGATCTCTGCCACAGAGGATGTACTGTATGGATCTCTGTCACATAGGGATGTATGGCTGGATCTCTTTCACATAGGGATGTACTGTATGGATCTCTGTCACAGAGGGATGTACTGTATGTGGGATGTACTGTATGGGGGATGTACTGTATGGATCTCTGTCACATAGGGATGTATGGCTGGATCTCTGTCACAGAGGGATGTACTGTATGGATCTCTGTCACATAGGGATGTACTGTATGGATCTCTGTCACATAGGGATGTACTGTATGTGGGATGTACTGTATGTGGGATGTACTGTATGGATCTCTGTCACAGAGGGATGTACTGTATGGATCTCTGTCACATAGGGATGTATGGCCGGATCTCTGTCACAGAGGGATGTACTGTATGGATCTCTGTCAAATAGGGATGTATGGCCGGATCTCTGTCACAGAGGGATGTACTGTATGGATCTCTGTCACAGAGGGATGTATGTGTTCTGATCATCCCATCATGCATAGTGTTAGGGGTGGAACGTACATCCTTACAGCCATGGCTTAGAGATCACTAAGTTAGAAGACACTGAATATTCAGAGCATTCATCATTCTATATTCTATATCTTGTCTATGTTCTGAACCCTTTGTCTCTAAGGTCATTGCACCAACTTGTTGGTATCCTGACATGGCCTAGTTCGACTAATTGTGAGTATGTGTTTGACCACACGTCTCAGACAATGACGCTGGAAAAAACCTAGGATATAGCCTAGTTGCTAGTTGTTTACTCAGATCCAAGATAACAAAACTGTCCCCTTTTAGAAGAGCAAGTCTCCTAAATAATGAAGCTAAGGCCTCGACTGAAGAGGGAAAACAGAGCATATTTTCTATTTTAATGGTCTCTAAGTGAAGGAAGCTACATGAGAGAGAGGGAGAGAAAGAGAGACAGAGAGAGAGAGAGAGAGAGAGAGAGAGAGAGAGAGAGAGAGAGAGAGAGAGAGAGAGAGAGAGAGAGAGAGAGGGAGAGAAAGAGAGACAGAGAGAAAGACAGAGTGAGAGAGGGAGAGAGGGAGATAAAGAGAGACAAAGAGAGAGAGAGAGGGGGAGCTTGAAAAATGTAAAAGGGATATGCTTCAGTGGGACCTAAATGGCTTGTGTAGCTGTTGGGCATGTTGACGGCTCTTTGATGTGCTGCCTAACTAGCTTTAAGCAGCTCCGTGTGTAGATGGAGCATCATGCTGCATTGCTATCACTGCCTGACTGATGAGAGAGTTCCATTTATGAGGGCCACTCGGTCTCCAACAGCCCACTGTACCTTTCATTTGACATTCTCTAATGTCTTAGATGGGGTGACATTAAAGGGATACAGACCCATTAATGATATTCTAGAATGTTCTAGAATTGGAATTCAAACCGTTTGGAATTCGTTTGACTGTCAAACTTTTGGAATGTTGTCATATTTATCAATACAGTCCATAATGGCATCAGAAATTATTTACATATTGGATCAAAATTGCCAGAGGAGAGCATTAAATATTGAATACCACACAAAAATCAAAATGCTAGCTTCATGGTTTGATGTGTGGTGTTGACTGAAAACCGCTCCATGCCAAGTAAACATAATTATCCCAATTTTGAAGACATTGTGACTTTTTTTAGGGGGGGTCCACAAAAGCTTGGCCAATGCCATCTAATGTCACAATGGAAGAAAGACATGAACACATGCCCTGTGCGGCACATCGACAGCTGTATCACATCCATTAGTTAGTAAGGAGTCAGCCTCCAGGGTTGGAAGTGGTATTCACAGTAACAGGCCTGAGGTATAGTCACTTCCTGCTGTTTGTAACCTGCCACTGGTGTAGCCCAATCAGTTTGGTACACCATGCTCTACAAGGTCATATGATCACAGCTACCCGGGACGTGTTTTCTCTTGAGACAGCAGTTCTAATATGACCCTTTATTTCACCTTTATTTAACTAGGCAAGTCAGTTAAGAACCAATCAATCAATCAAATGTATTTATATATCCCTTCTAACATCAGCTGTTGTCACAAAGTGCTGTAAAGAAACCCAGCCTAAAACCCCAAACAGCAAGCAATGCAGGTGTAGAAGCACGGTGGCTAGGAAAAACTCCCTAGAAAGGCCAAAACCAAGGACGAAACCTAGAGAGGAACCAGGCTATGAGGGGTGGCCAGTCCTCTTCTGGCTGTGCCGGGTGGAGATTATAACAGAACATGGCCAAGATGTTCAAATGTTCATAGATGACCAGCAGGGTCAGATAATAAAAATCACAGTGGTCGAAATAATCACTCTCACAGAAATAAGAACAAATTCTTATTTTACAATGACAGCCTACCCCGGGCCAAACCTTACACTAATCCGGACGATGCTGGGCCAATTGTGCACCACCCTATGGGACTCGGCCAGTTGGGATACAGCCCGGGATCGAACCAGGGTCTGTAGTGACGCCTCTAGCACTGAGATGCAGTGCCTTAGACCTCTGTGATACAGCCCGGGATCAAACCAGGGTCTGTAGTGATGCCTCTAGCAGTGCCTCAGACCGCTGCTTCGCTCGGAAGCAACATTGTTGATACGTTTTATTTTTGCAGTTGGTAAAGAATGTTGTCACAGTGTCGGCCCAGTGCATCATCAGGTTTATAAAGTGTGTTATAAAGTGTGTTATAAAGTGTGTTATAAAGTGTGCCATATAATAAAATTGCCTATTCAAATAAATCCGTAGTGACATCCTGTTTGTCCTCGTTATCAAGATAAGAAATGCTGAGACATGGTTTATCATATTTAGTATCTTGAGATGTTATCTGTGCAAATGTAAATCTGTGATGGGTCTAGTCTAGTCCCAATGCAATAAACTGCACATAAACGTTTTATTTTAATGTTAGTAAATTAGCTTTTAGTGTTTAAACAACTTATGAAAGAGATCGGTATGCTTTTTCAACATCTAATCATGGCATGGTGCTGTTAAATCTATCACTGGATAGTTTCATTTCAGAGGGACAAATAATCCTGTTTTTTGCGAAACACTACACAGTTGAAGTTGGAAGTTTACAAACACTTAGGTTGGAGTCATTAAAACTCGTTTTTCAACCACTCCACAAATGTCTTGTTAATCAAACTATAGTTTTGGCATGTCGGTTAGGACATCTACTTTGTGCATGACACAAGTCACTTTTCCAACAACTGTTTACAGACAGATTAATTCACTTATAATTCACTGTATCACAATTCCAGTGGATCAGAAGTTTACATACACCTAGTTGAATGTGCCTTTAAACAGCTTGGAAAATTCCAGAAAACGATGTCATGACTTTATGTAATTTATTTTTTACTTCACCTTTATTTAGATAGGTTAGTTGAGAACAAGTTCTCATTTACACACAAATACACACAATTACACACAATTACACACAATTACACACAATTACACACAAATACACACAATTACACGCAAATACACACTAATGTATTTAACCAGGTAGGCAAGTTGAGATCAAGTTCTCATTTACAATTGCGACCTGACCAAGATAAAGCAAAGCAGTTCGACACATACAACAACACAGAGTTACACATGGAATAAATAAACAAAACATACAGTCAATAATACAGTAGGTAAATCTATATACAGTGAGTGCAAATGAGGTAGGATAAGGGAGGTAAGGCAATAAATAGGCCATGGTGGTGAAGTAATTCCTTCTGTAGCTCAGTTGGTAGAGCATGGCGCTTGTAACCCCAGTGTAGTGGGTTCGATCCCCAGGACCACCCATACGTAGAATGTATGCACACATGACTGTAAGTCGCTTTGGATAAAAGCGTCTGCTAAATGGCATATATTATTATTATTATTATTATATAGCAATTACTGGAATGGTAGAATGTGCAGAGGATGAATGTACAAGTTGAGATACTGGGGTGCAAAGGTGCAAAGATAAATAAATAAATACAGTATGGGGATGAGGTAGATCGGACAGGTTATTTACAGATGAGCTATGTACAGGTGCAGTGATCTGTGAGCTGCGCTGACAGCTGGTGCTTAATGCTAGTGAGGGAGGTAAGAGTCTCCAGCTTCAGAGATTTTTGCAGTTTGTTCCAGTCATTGGCAGCAGAGAACTGGAAGGAGAGGCGGCCAAAGGAAGAATTGGCAATGGGTGTAACCAGTGAGATATACCTGCTGGAGCACGTGCTACGGGTGGGAGATGCTATGGTGACCAGTGAGCTGAGATAAGGGGGGGCTTTATTTAGCAGAGACTTGTAGATGACCTGTAGCCAGTGGGTTTGGCGACAAGTATGAAGCGAGGGCCAGCCAACGAGAGCATACAGGTTACAGTGGTGGGTAGTATATGGGGCTTTGGTGACAAAACGGATGGCACTGTAATTAACTGCATCCAATTTGTTGAGTAGAGTGTTGGAGGCTATTTTGTAAATGACATCGCCGAAATCGAGGATCGGTAGGATGGTCAGTTTTACGAGGGTATGTTTGGCAGCATGAGTGAAGGATGCTTTCTTGCGAAATAGGATGCAGATTCTAGATTTAATTTTGGATTGGAGATGTTTAATGTGAGTCTGGAAGGAGAGTTTACAGTCTAACCAGACACCTAGGTATTTGTTGTTGTCCACATATTCTAAGTCAGAAGCATCCAGAGTAGTGATGCTGGATGGGCGGGCAGGTGCGGGCAGCGATCGGTTGAAGAGCATGCATTTAATTTTACTTGCATTTAAGAGCAGTTGGAATGCCATGGAAGGATAGTTGTATGGCATTGAAGCTCAAGTTTAGTTAACACAGTGTCAATCGAAGGGCCAGAAGTATACAGAATGGTGTCGTCTGCGTAGAGGTGGATCAAAGAATCACCAGCAGCGAGAGCGACATCATTGATGTACACAGAGAAGAGAGTCGGCCTGAGAATTGAACCCTGTGGCACCCCCATAGAGACTGCCAGAGGTCCGGACAACAGACCCTCCGATTTGACATACTGAACTCTATCTGAGAAGTAGTTGGTGATCTAAGTGACACAATCATTTGAGAAACCAAGGCTGTTGAGTCTGCCAATAAGAATGTTGTGATTGACAGAGTCGAAAGCCTTGGCCAGGTCGATGAATACGGCTGCAAAGTAGTCTTTTATCGATGGCGGTTATAATATGGTTTAGGACCTTGAGCGTGTCTGAGGTGCACCCATGACCAGCTCTGAAACCAGATTGCATAGCGGAGAAGGTACGGTGAGAATCGAAATGGTCGGTAATCTGTTGGTTAACTTGGCTTTCAAAGACCTTAGAAAGGCAGGGTAGGATAGCTATAGGTCTGTAGCAGTTTGGGTCAAGAGTGTCTCCCCCTTTGAAGAGGAGAATGACAGCGGCAGCTTTCCAATCTTTGGGAATCTCAGAAGTATTGAAAGAAAGATTGAACAGGCTAGTAATAGGGGTTGCAACCATTTCGGCAGATAATTTTAGAAAGAAAGGGTCCAGATTGTCTAGCCCGGCTGATTTGTAGGGATCCAGATTTTGCAGCTCTTTCAGAACATCAGTTATCTGGATTTGGGTGAAGGAGAAGTGGGGAAGGCTTGGGCGAGTTGCTGTGGGGAGCGCATGGCTGTTGATCGAGGTAGGGGTTGGGGTCGGGTCAGTTGCTGTGGGGGGTGGAGTGCTGTTGACCGGCCTAGGGGTTAGGGTCGGGTCAGTTGCTATGGGGAGCGCATGGCTGTTGACCGGGGTTGGGGTCGGGGTCGGGTCAGTTGCTGTGGGGGGTGGAGTGCTGTTGACCGGGGTAGGGGTCGGGTCGGGTCAGTTGCTGTGGGGAGCGCATGGCTGTTGACCGGGGTTGGGGTCGGGGTCGGGTCAGTTGCTGTGGGGGGTGGAGTGCTGTTGACCGGGGTAGGGGTCAGGGTTGGGTCAGTTGCTGTGGGGAGCGCATGGCTGTTGACAGGGGTGGGGCCAGGAGGAGGTGCTCTTATTCTCCATGGACCTTACAGTGTCCCCAGAACTTTCTGGAGTTTGTACTTGAGGATGCAAATTTCTATTTGAAAAAGCTAGCCTTGGCTTTCCTAACTGCCTGTGTATATTGGGGGGGGGGGGGGGTGGGCTATTCGATGCTAATGCAGAACGCCACAGGATGTGTTTTTGCTGGTCAAGGGAGTGAACCAAGGGCTATATCTATTCCTTGTTCTATATTTTTTGAATGGTGCATGCTTATTTAAGATGGTGAGGAAGGCACTTTTAAATAATAACCAGGCATCCTCTACTGACGGGATGAGGTCGATGTCATTCCAGGATACCCCGGCCATTAGAAAGGCCTGTTCGCTGAAGTGTTTTAGGGAGCGTTTGACAGTGATGAGGGGTGGTCGTTTGACCGCAGACCCATTACGGATGCAGGCATTGAGGCAGTGATCGCTGAGATCTTGGTTGAAAACAACAGAGGTGTATTTGGAGGGTGAGTTAGTCAGGATGACATCTATGAGGGTGCCCGTGTTTTCGGATTTGGGGTTGTACCTAGTAGGTTCATTGATAATTTGTATGAGATTGAGGGCATCAAGCTTAGATTGTAGGATGGCCGGGGTATTAAGCATGTCCCAGTTTAGGTCAACAAGCAGTACGAGCTCAGAAGGTTGATGAAGGCTGAAGGGGGTCTTTTGCAAGCAGCAAAGGTGAGAGACTTGTTTCTGGAAACGTGAATTTTTAGAAGTAGAAGCTCAAATTGTTTTGGTACAGACCTGGATAGTAAGATAGAACTCTGCAGGCTATCTCTGCAGTAGATTGAAACACTGCCCCCTTTGGGAGTTCTATCTGGACGGGAAATGTTATAGTTAGGGATGGAAATGTCAGGGTTTTCGGTGGTTTTCCTAAACCAGGATTCAGACATGGCTAAGACATCTGGGTTGACAGAATGTGCTAAAGCAGTGAATTAAACAAACTTAGGGAGGAGACTTCTAATGTTAAGACTTTTACGGATACAGAGGTCAACAAATGAGAACACCTGGGGAGTAGGAGTGGAGCTAGGCACTGTAGGTCCTGGATTAACCTCTACATCACCAGAGGAACAGAGGAGGAGTAGGATAAGGGTACAGCTAAAGGCTAAAAGAACTGGCTATCTAGCACGTTCGGAACAGAGAGTAAAAGGAGCAGGTTTCTGGGCATGATAGCATAGATTCTAGGCATAATGTACAGAAAAAGGTATGGTAGGAAGAGAGTACATTGGAGGTAAACCTACGCATTTAGTAATGATGAGAGAGATATAGAGATATAGAGAGATAAGGCATATTGAGCAGGGCTAGAGGCTCTACAGTGAAATTAAATAGTAATCATTAACCAGGACAGTAATGGACAAGGCATATTGATATTAGGGAGACACATGCATAGCCATGTGATCGTATGGGTCCAGTGAGTGGTTGGGCTATACCCAAAATGGGTATAGTGGTCCAAGAAACTGGCCGATTGAGCAGCTAACAGTCCAATATGCTCTAGATAGCTAGTAGGCCGCGGTTAGCAGAATGGGCCCTCGGGGGACGTCGCGCCTTTTGGGAAGTTCGAAGATCGAAGATCCTTTTGGGATCCTCGGGCAGATTATGTCGGTATTCCAGTCGTGAAGGATTGGCGGGGTTCCGTGCCCCATACCGGAAGTAGAATGGGTCCGGATATTGTAGCCGAGGAGTGGGCTTCTGTAGTATCCCAGGAGCCCTAGCTGGGAGATGTCTCCTAGAGATGAACGTACTTTGGTGAGAAAAGTGCAAATCAATCCCAGAACAACAGCAAATGACCTTGTGAAGATGCTGGAGGAAAAAGGTACAAAAGAATCTATATCCACATTAAAACGAGTCCTATATCGACATAACCTGAAAGGCCTCACAGCAAGGAAGAAGCCACTGCTCCAACACCGCCATAAAAAATGCTGACTACGATTTGCAACTGCACATGGGGAAAAAGATCGTACTTTTGGAGAAATGTCCTTTTGTCTGATGAAACAAAAATAGAACTGTTTGGCCGTAATGACCATCGTTATGTTTGGAGGATAAAGTGGGAGGCTTGCAAGCCAAAGTACACCATCCCAACCATGAAGCACACCATCCCAACTGTGAAGCACGGGGGTGGCCACATCATGTCGTGGGGGTGCTTTGCTCCAGGAGGGAGCTTCACAAAATAGATGGCATCAAGAGGAAAGGAAAATTATGTGGATATATTGAAGCAACATCTCAAGACATCAGTCAAGAAGTTAAAGCTTGGTCGCAAATGGGTCTTCCAAATGGACAATGACCCCAAGCATACTTCCAAAGTTGTGGCAAAATGGCTTAAGGACAACAAAGTCGAGATATTGGAGTGGCCATCACAAAGCCCTGACCTCAATCCTATAGAACAGCCTACAAACTTGACTCAGTTACCCCAGCTCTGTCAGGAGGAATGGGCCAAATTTCACCCAACTTATTGTGGGAAGCTAGTGGAAGGCTACCCGAAACGCAATCCTACCAAGTACTAATTGAGTGTATGTAACCTTCTGACCCACTGGGAATGTGATGAAAGAAATAAAAGCTGAAATAAATCATTCTCTTGTAACGCTCGTCGTTGGAATGAGGTGAGGACCAAAGCGCAGGGTGGTAAGTGTTCATCGTTATATTTATAAAACAGAAAACAGAAAACACCAAACTAAATAACAAAGGAGAACGAAACGAAACAGTTCTGTAAGGTGACAGACACATGACAGAAAACAATCACACACACCACACTGGTGGGAAAAGGCTACCTAAGTATGATTCTCAATCAGAAACAACTAACGACACCTGCCTCTGATTGAGAACCATACCAGACCAAACACATAAACACAACATAGAAAAAGGAACATAGACAACGCACCCCAACTCACGCTCTGACCATACTCAAATAAAGACATAGCAAAAGAACTAAGGTCAGAACGTGACATCCCTCTACTATTATTCTAACATTTCACATTTTAAAAATAAAGTGGTGATCCCAACTGACCTATGACAGGGAATTTTTACTAGGATTAAATGTCAGGAATTGTGAAAAACTTAGTTTAAATATACTTGGCTAAGGTGTATGTAAACGTCCGACTTCAACTGTATATATACTGTATTTTTTTTAAATGAATCAACACAGTAATATGAGATCTGTATGTAAAACATTATACGTTTTAGTCATTCAGCTGAGTATCTTGTACAGAGCAATTTACAGGAAGTGCATTCATCCTAGTTGAGACAATCACATATTCCAGTCAAATGTACAGTATACAAACATTCCATGCCAGCCCAAAAAAACAATGCATTTTACACATACATGAAATCTATGAATTAATACAGTCTGTTCAACAGTAATATTTAACACACGCAAATGTAAACAATCATTTATAATGGAAAAATAATAACACGTGAAATATATATATATATATAGCGTTTTGTAAATAAACTCCTCTTTTTTAAAAAGTAGTTGTAGTAAAGATCAATCCTCACAAAGTGTCCCTTCACACCTTTTTTTAACTAGGCAAGTCAGTTAAGAACAAATTCTTATTTTCAATGGCAACCTAGGAACAGTGGTTTAACTGCCTTGTTCAGGGGCAGAACGACAGATTTGTACCTTGTCAGCTCGGGGGTTTGAACTTGCAACCTTCCGGTTACTAGTCCAAAGCTGGGGTTAACCCTAGTGATTACCCGCTGTCCGCGTCTGAGGGAGTTTGTTCCACCTCTAACCACTAGGCTACCCTGCGGGAGCGTACTTCCTCAGTGGTTCTTATTTTCAATGGCAACCTAGGAACAGTGGTTTACCCTGCCTGTTCAGGGGCAGAACGACACTCTAACCGCTAGGTTTACCCTGCAACCGCCGGTTCTACACTCTAACCACTAGGCTACCCTGCCGCCTCTACACTCTAACCACTAGGCTACCCTGCCGCCTCTACACTCTAACCACTAGGCTACCCTGCCGTCTCTACACTCTAACCACTAGGCTACCCTGCCGCCTCTACACTCTAACCACTAGGCTACCCTGCCACCCCATCAAGGACTTCCATTTGATGATGTCGTAATACAAGTGCCTGTGTGTTTGAGCCCAGAGAATCAGCCTGCTAAATTAACAGGGTTTTTCCGAGGACTGCCTCAGTATACCAATTACATATGCACATACAAATTAGGACAATAAAGACAGAGTTTGAAAACAACAAACATAAATTATTTTACTGCATCGCTTTTTTAATTGTAGAAGACACACACACACACACACACACACACACACACACACACACACACACACACACACACACACACACACACACACACACACACACACACACACACACACACACACACACACACACACACACACACACACACACACACACACACACACACACACACACACACACACACACACACACACACACACACACCATTGAACCTTCATACACACACTGGAGATTCTAGTGTTAACAAATATCTCCACATCCACATAGTTAACATGATCCACACACTCTATTTAAATAAGAAGCTGCTCCTATACTACTGTTGAAATGAGGAAGCCCTTTGGCGTAAATAGATCTACATGTTCATTTGGTATATTAAGAGAGGCAGACAGTTAAAGAGTGTTGATTACAATTGTAAATTCGTGCCCTGGGGGCCCCTGCGCCCGGGCGTAGGATTACATGAGGTCCGTGCTCCCAGACAGCGTGCGCCATCTGATGGAAGGTCCAGTGCGGGCTAATTAATTTCATTAGAAAGTGAAGTCATCTTCAAGCAGGAATTAATATTTGGAGCGTCATGTTGCTAATGCATTTCCCTCTTTTAATTAGCTCAGAGAAAGAAATGCTGCTTTGGCAAGAGAGGACTTTTTAATTATCAGCTTGGATACATTGGAAAAAGAATGTTGATGCCTAAGGGTTGAGTTAATTAAAACCTGCATTATTTTAACTTTAATTAGCTAGCTCCCATCTTTGTTTTGCCTCACCATATGGCCATGTCCTGTAGTCAAATTTAGTTAATTAAGCTAATTAGGCTAATCATTTTAATTACTCAAGACAATGTGATTGGATAGAGGATGACTACAAGTTCATAGCCAAGTGGTTGTTTTTCATTAAGTTGAAGGAACAGAGTTATTTCTGATTGCAGTTGGCAGAGAGAGAGAGAGGGAGAGAGAGAGAGGGGGGGTGGAGAGAGAGAGGGGGACAGAGTGGGGTGAGAGAGAGAGAGTGAGGGGGAGAGAGAGGGGGATGGGGGTGGAGAGAGAGAGGGGGGGTGGAGAGACATTGGGGGACAGAGTGGGTTGAGAGAGAGAGAGAGAGAGAGAGTGAGGGGGGAGAGGGGGAGGGGGTGGGGGGACAGAGTGGGTTGAGAGAGAGAGAGTGAGGGGGGAGAGGGGGGGAGAGAGGGGGACAGAGTGGGTTGAGAGAGAGAGAGCAAGAGAGAGAGGGGATAGAAAGGGGGAGGGAGAGAGATAGGGGGAGTGTAGAGAGAGGGAGACAGTGAGAGAGGGAGAGGGAGAGATAAAGAGAGGGAGTAGCATGGTAGAATAGAGGGAGAGGGTTGGGGGGGATGTGACAGCCTCTGAGATATTAAGGCTGAAGCCTAATTGCATTCCTTGATAAAGGAGGGGGAAAAAGCGAGAAAACACCCAACAACATGTCACTAGTCTAGCACCACAACTCTTTTAGAGGAGAAATCATTTACTGCTTTTAGCATTCTGTGTTATCTTGTGTGTTGATCTAAGGTAAACTTTTGGAATTCCATCATATTAAATGATATTAACTCTTATTGCCCCCGCCCCCTCTCTGACCTGTTAATCTATTGGATCACCTGTTAATCTATTGGATCACCTGTTAATCTATTGGACAGTTATTAATAACAGTTTGTTATTGCATCACCTGTAATCTATTGGACAGTTATTAATAACAGTTTGTTATTGCATCACCTGTTAATCTATTGGACAGTTATTAATAACAGTCTGTTATTGCATCAATGTTATTTCATTAATTTCCCTCTTTGTTCAATGTCATTCATGTTTACCATGACCCACATTAACGAGCCTGAGCCCAGTTAACTGAATGCAGGTCATGTGATTCATGTAACTGAATGCAGGTCATGTGATTTGTGTAACTGAATGCAGGTCATGTGATTCGTGTAACTGAATGCAGGTCATGTGATTTGTGTAACTGAATGCAGGTCATGTGATTTGTGTAACTGAATGCAGGTCATGTGATTCATGTAACTGAATGCAGGTCATGTGATTTGTGTAACTGAATGTAGGTCATGTGATTCATTTAACTGAATTTAGGTCATGTGATTCATGTAACTGAATGCAGGTCATGTGATTCATGAAATTGCTAGGTGGTGCATAATGATAGAGACTATACACCGTAAACAGTTTGCAAAGTATATGCTGAACAAAATCATAATCGCAACGTGCAACAGTTATAAGGATTTTGCTGAGTTACAGTTCATATAAGGAAATCAGTCAATTGAAATAAATGCATTAGGACCTAATCTATGGATTTCACATGACTGGGAATACAGATATGTTTTGGTCACAGATACTTTAAAGAAAAATGGGCCTCACAGTGGGCCTCACAATGGGCCTCACAATGGGCCTCACAATGGGCTTCACAATGGACCTCGCAATGGGCCTCGCAATGGGCCTCACAATGGGCCTCACAATGGGCCTCACAATGGGCCTCACAATGGGCCTCACAATGGTCCTCACAATGGGCTTCACAATGGGCCTCACAATGGGCCTCAGGACCTCATCACGGTATCTCTGTGCATTCTAATTGCCATTGATAAAATGCAATTGTGTTTGTTGTCCGTAACAACGTTGACATCAGCCAACCGCTAGCCCACACGATGCCATACACGTGGTCTGCACGTGTACGGAACGACTTGATTAGTGTAGTGTCAACATCGCAGCCACTGCCAGCTAGCCTACAAAGTCAACAACGCAGCCACTGCCAGCTAGCCTACTTCAGCAGTACTGTATCATTTTAATCATTTTAGTCAATAAGATTCTTGCTACGTAAGCTTAACTTTCTGAACATTCGAGACGTGTAGTCCACTTGTCATTCCAATCTCCTTTGCATTAGCGTAGCCGCTTCTGTAGCCTGTCAACTATGTGTCTGTCTATCCCTGTTCTCTCCTCTCTGCACAGACCATACAAACACTCCACACAGCGTGGCCGCGGCCACCCTAATCTGGTGGTCCCAGCGCGCACGACCCACGTGGAGTTCCAGGTCTCCAGTAGCCTCTGGAACTGCCGATCTGCGGCCAACAAGGCAGAGTTCATCTCAGCCTATGCCTCCCTCCAGTCCCTCGACTTCTTGGCACTGACGGAAACATGGATCACCACAGATAACACTGCCACTCCTACTGCTCTCTATTCGTCCGCCCACGTGTTCTCGCACACCCCGAGAGCTTCTGGTCAGCGGGGTGGTGGCACCGGGATCCTCATCTCTCCCAAGTGGTCATTCTCTCTTTCTCCCCTTACCCATCTGTCTATCGCCTCCTTTGAATTCCATGCTGTCACAGTTACCAGCCCTTTCAAGCTTAACATCCTTATCATTTATCGCCCTCCAGGTTCCCTCGGAGAGTTCATCAATGAGCTTGATGCCTTGATAAGCTCCTTTCCTGAGGACGGCTCACCTCTCACAGTTCGTGGCGACTTTAACCTCCCCACGTCTACCTTTGACTCATTCCTCTCTGCCTCCTTCTTTCCACTCCTCTCCTCTTTTGACCTCACCCTCTCACCTTCCCCCCCTACTCACAAGGCAGGCAATACGCTCGACCTCATCTTTACTAGATGCTGTTCTTCCACTAACCTCATTGCAATTCCCCTCCAAGTCTCCGACCACTACCTTGTATCCTTTTCCCTCTCGCTCTCATCCAACACCTCCCACACTGCCCGTACTCGGATGGTATCGTGCCGTCCCAACCTTCGCTCTCTCTCCCCCCGCTACTCTCTCCTCTTCCATCCTATCATCTCTTCCCTCTGCTCAAACCTTCTCCAACCTATCTCCTGATTCTGCCTCCTCAACCCTCCTCTCCTCCCTCTCTGCATCCTTTGACTCTCTATGTCGCCTATCCTCCAGGCCGGCTCGGTCCTCCCCTCCCGCTCCGTGGCTCGACGACTCATTGCGAGCTCACAGAACAGGGCTCCGGGCAGCCGAGCGGAAATGGAGGAAAACTTGCCTCCCTGCGGACCTGGCATCCTTTCACTCCCTCCTCTCTACATTTCACTTGGCTCTGTCATAACCTCACATGGTCTCTCCTATCATTGCTATGCAGACGACACACAATTCATCTTCTCCTTTCCCCCTTCTGATGACCAGGTGGCGAATCGCATCTCTGCATGTCTGGCAGACATATCAGTGTGGATGACGGATCACCACCTCAAGCTGAACCTCGGCAAGACGGAGCTGCTCTTCCTCCCGGGGAAGGACTGCCCGTTCCATGATCTCGCCATCACGGTTGACAACTCCATTGTGTCCTCCTCCCAGAGCGCTAAGAACCTTGGCGTGATCCTGGACAACACCCTGTCGTTCTCAACTAACATCAAGGCGGTGGCCCGTTCCTGTAGGTTCATGCTCTACAACATCCGCAGAGTATGACCCTGCCTCACACAGGAAGCGGCGCAGGTCCTAATCCAGGCACTTGTCATCTCCCGTCTGGATTACTGCAACTCGCTGTTGGCTGGGCTCCCTGCCTGTGCCATTAAACCCCTACAACTCATCCAGAACGCCGCAGCCCGTCTGGTGTTCAACCTTCCCAAGTTCTCTCACGTCACCCCGCTCCTCTGCTCTCTCCACTGGCTTCCAGTTGAAGCTCGCATCCGCTACAAGACCATGGTGCTTGCCTACGGAGCTGTGAGGGGAACGGCACCTCAGTACCTCCAGGCTCTGATCAGGCCCTACACCCAAACAAGGGCACTGCGTTCATCCACCTCTGGCCTGCTCGCCTCCCTACCACTGAGGAAGTACAGTTCCCGCTCAGCCCAGTCAAAACTGTTCACTGCTCTGGCCCCCCAATGGTGGAACAAACTCCCTCACGACGCCAGGACAGCGGAGTCAATCACCACCTTCCGGAGACACCTGAAACCCCACCTCTTTAAAGAATACCTAGGATAGGATAAGTAATCCTTCTCACCCCCCCCTTTAAGATTTAGATGCACTATTGTAAAGTGACTGTTCCACTGGATGCCATAAGGTGAATGCACCAATTTGTAAGTCGCTCTGGATAAGAGCGTCTGCTAAATGACTTAAATGTAATGTAAATGTAAATGTCTCACCAGGAGCCATGCAGACCTAGCAGACAGCTGTTGATCTGGACACAGACCGGGCCCTTCACCAGGAGCCATGCAGACCTAGCAGACAGCTGTTGATCTGGACACAGACCGGGCTCTTCACCAGGAGCCATGCAGACCTAGCAGACAGCTGTTGATCTGGACACAGACCGGGCTCTTCACCAGGAGCCATACAGACCTAGCAGACAGCTGTTGATCTGGACACAGACCGGGCTCTTCACCAGGAGCCATGCAGACCTAGCAGACAGCTGTTGATCTGGACACAGACTGGGCTCTTCACCGGGAGCCATGCAGACCTAGCAGACAGCTGTTGATCTGGACACAGACTGGGCTCTTCACCAGGAGCCATGCAGACCCAGCAGACAGCTGTCGGGGCAAAGTGCAATAATGAAATAATACCGGGAGACATGATGTCCGTGGTTTCCATCATTGTTAAAAGATTTTAGTATCAGAGTACCCCCACTTAGGTAATTTGTTTGGGTGTATAATCCTATTGGCCGCTATTAAATTAAACCAACTGGTCATTTCAGTTCTGAGCCTATAAATAACTGTGGTTGCCATGTGTGTAGGGCAATGTGCGTGTGTGTGTGTGTGTGTGTGTGTGTGTGTGTGTGTGTGTGTGTGTGTGTGTGTGTGTGTGTGTGTGTGTGTGTGTGTGTGTGTGTGTGTGTGTGTGTGTGTGTGTGTGTGTGTGTGTGTGTGTGTGTGTGTGTGTGTGTGTGTGTGTGTGTGTGTGTGTGTGTGTGTGTGTGTGTGTGTGTGTGTGTGTAATGCCTGTGCAGTGCCTGAACATGTGTGCGTGTACACGCACCAGTGTGCGTGTACACGCACCAGTGTGTGTCTCATCTGATTAAAGACAAAGCACTAATAATTGTAACAGCAAAAAAAGGTGACCTTGCTAGTCAGGTGACCTTGCTAGTCAGGTGACCTTGCTCGTCAGGTGACCTCAGTAGTCTGACACACATAAGACCTGGCTGCCGACCGCAGGGTAACGAATGTCTGTCCCTAATGTATTTCCTATCCAGAGGCCACTCTCTACAAATTGTTTTGGACAAGTGTTGACCAAAATGGCCGACTTGTGGTGAACCAACAACCATACTTAGTTTACATGGTCAGGTGTTGTGACCATGGCTGGAGTCATGGTTACTGTGGTCACGGTTACTTCTCTCTTGTCTTGAGATCTCTCTTGGGTTGCTTCCCAAATGGAACACCGTTCCCTATATAGTGCACTACTTTTTACTAGGGACCCATATGTAGTGCACTACATAGGGAATAGGGTGCTCTTTGGGACGCAAACCAGGCCTCGTTAGTTAGTGAGTTAGTCACTGAGTGTCTGATCCAGGGTCACGGCCAACAGCCCGAGGGGACGGCTCCCAGCCTTCTCACAGCTGTACTGCAGGCTCAGTGCAATGTGACACTGGCATTAGTCACCCTGCTCTACTATTCTGGTCAAAAGTAGTGCACTTTAAATAGGGAATAGGATGCCATTTAGGTTGTAGGCAAAAACACTCGCCGTCTGGGTTAAGTGATATCTGTGTTGCTTGAAGGTCGGCCTTTGTGTAGCACCACCTAAATAAACATCTAGGGATATAACGGACATTGTGTGGAAATGACTAAAATTTCATTTCTATATTTAGTGATACTGTATATTCCGTCTAGTTTTGGGGTGAACTATCTGTCGTTTTAAAGCAGACAAACATTCCATTTAACCATATGCCAATACTGTGTATTTTAGCACAGCTGAAAGGCTCAGGTTTTTTTTTATCTTAGCAGATAAACCTCTTAGAATGGCATGTTGTGATGAATATCCCTTTGTGATCTGTTGTGTGAGAAGAGAGATTTGACAAACTGATACATGTTGTATCTGAAACAGCATCCTCTGATCTGTTACCATGTTGTATCTGAAACAGCATCCTCTGATCTGTTACCATGTTGTATCTGAAACAGCATCCTCTGATCTGTTACCATGTTGTATCTGAAACAGCATCCTCTGATCTGTTACCATGTTGTATCTCCCGAGTGGCGCAGCGGTCTCCGGCACTGCATCTCAGTGCTGGAAACAGCATCATCTGATCGTTACCCTGAAACAGCACACCCTGGTTCTGAAACAATCCAACCAGCTGTGATCTGTTACCATGGAGTCCCTGTTACCATGTTGGCAGCATCCTCTGATCTGCATGTTATATTGGCCCAGCGTCGTCCAGGTTTGGCCGGGGTAGCCAGGCATTGTAAATCAGAATTAGCTGTTAACTGACTTAACTAGTGAAATAAAATTTAATGAAACTCCTCCCTATCACAGACCAGTCAGACCTCCCCTTAACCTCCTCACCCCTCACTCCCTACCACAGACCAGTCAGACCTCCCCTTAACCTCCTCACCCCTCACTCCCTACCACAGACCAGTCAGACCTCCCCCTAACCTCCTCACCCCTCACTCCCTATCACAGACCAGTCAGACCTCCCCTTAACCTCCTCACCCCTCACTCCCTACCACAGACCAGTCAGACCTCCCCCTAACCTCCTCACCCCTCACTCCCTACCACAGACCAGTCAGACCTCCCCTTAACCTCCTCACCCCTCACTCCCTACCACAGACCAGTCAGACCTCCCCCCTAACCTCCTCACCCCTCACTCCCTATCACAGACCAGTCAGACCTCCCCCTAACCTCCCCACTCCCTATCACAGACCAGTCAGACCTCCCCCTAACCCCCTCACTCCCTATCACAGACCAGTCAGACCTCCCCCTAACCTCCTCACCCCTCACTCCCTATCACAGACCAGTCAGACCTCCCCCTAACCTCCTCACTCCCTATCACAGACCAGTCAGACCTCACCCTAACCTCCTCACCCCTCACTCCCTATCCGGGGCCAGTCAGTCCTCCCCCCTAACCTCGTGACCCCTCACTCCGTATCCCGGGCCAGTCAGTACTCCCCCCTAACCTCGTGACCCCTCACTCCGTATCCCGGGCCAGTCAGACCTCCCAGTCAGAATAGAGCAGAGAAGAAGAGCGGAGCATCTGCTCAAAGGCCATCTCCACCATCTCTCTCTCTCTTTCTCCACCATCTCTCTCTCTCTCTTTCTCCACCATCTCTCTCTCTCTCTTTCTCCACCATCTCTCTCTCTCCACTATCTCTCTCTCTCTCTTTCTCCACCATCTCTCTCTCTCTCTTTCTCCACCATCTCTCTCTCTCTCTTTCTCCACCATCTCTCTCTCCCTCTCTTTCCACCATTGCTCTCTCCATCATCTCTCTCCCCTGGACCCAGAGACAACATCTTCAGAAGAAAGGCATGGTGATTCCTCTCTCTTAACCAGGCTCTTCACACACACACACACACACACACACACACACACACACACACACACACACACACACACACACACACACACACACACACACACACACACACACACACACACACACACACACACACACACACACACACACACACACACAGCAACACACACATACTCATGCACACAACCACACACACACACACACACACACACACACACACACACACACACACACACACACACACACACACACACACACACACACACACACATACACACACACACACATGCGCACGCGCACATGCACACGCACATGCACACAGGCAAACACACAAGCAAGCGCACACAAGCACACACACACTCGCATGCACACATAAGCACACACATACACACACACCACACGTCGGCCGTCTAATTAGGGCCATGCATTTATTTATGACTGGGCTCATTAAACAGGGAGAAGAAGATGAGATGTCCGTCCGTCTCTGTCGCTCCAACAACCCAGCAGCAGCTCTACCCGGAGGAAACACCCTCCCTGCGAGGTCACCAGTCCTCCTCAGGCTGTCTCAGGTCACAGACTCTGAAGTCATAGTGACACACAAATATAAAAATCTGCATCCCGATTGACACCCTATTCCCTACATAGAGCGTTACTTTAGACCACAGCCCTGTTCTCTATGGGGTCTCCGGCCAAAAGTAGTGTACTGCATAGAGAACTATGGTGCTATTTGCGACGTAAACAGAGAGCTGTGGCAACCAACCCACCCAATAAAGATCTGTTCTGGAGGGGATGGAGGGACGAGTGGAGGAGAGAAAGATCCTCAGGGTCCATTTGGAGCTGCCTGAACTGCTCCTCTAATTACAATCAAGGACACTTGATGACAACGGCATGTAACATTCTTCTCATGGTTTTAAAGGCTCTGTCTGTTCTCCGTGTGTGCATCCAAAATGGCCGCCCTACGACCCCTTGGTCAAAGGTAATGCACCGTATAGAGAAATTAGGGCTCCATTTGGGATGTCTGTTGTCAGTGTGACGCTGCGATCTACTCGACTATCAGAGACACTCAACACTCATTGATCAACATGGAAACTGGATCTCAAGGTTTTCAATAAAAGGCACTGAAGAACGCACCCCCCTCCCCCACCTCCCTCCCCCATGACAGCCTGTCCCAACACAACATCAAATCAAATGTTATTTGTCACATGTGCCGAATACAACAGGTGTAGAGCTTACTGTGAAATGCTTACTTTACAAGCCCTTAACAATGCATTTATAAGAAATAGAGTTATGAAAATATTTACTGAATATTTGTATATTATTTAACTAGGCAAGTCAGTTAAGAAAATAATCTTATTTTCAATGAAGGTTAAAACTGCCTGTTCAAGGGGCAGAACGACAGATTTGTACCTTGTCAGCTCAGGGGATTTGAACTTGCAACCTTTCGGTTACTAGTCCAACACTCTAACCACAAGGCTACCATGCCACCCTAGGGTTTAAACAAAAGTTTTTTTTTAAAGTCATACGAAGTAACACAATAAAATAACAATACTGAGGATATATACAGAGCGTACCGGTACCGAGTCAGTGTGCGGACGTGCTGGTTCGTCGAGGTAATTTGTGCATGTAGGTTGGGGTGAAGTGACTACGCATAGATAATAACCAGTGAGTAGCAGCAGTGTGAAATCATAAGGGGAGGGGGCACCTCCTCCCAGCTGCCCACTGTACTCCTGTAGCTGGCCTTTCTAATCGACCTGGCCCGGGTATCCTGGAAGGACATTGACCTCATCCCGTCAGTTGAGGATGCCTGGTCATTCTTTAAAAGTAACTTCCTCACCATTTTAGATAAGCATGCTCCGTTCAAAAAATGCAGAACCAAGAACAGATACAGCCCTTGGTTCACTCCAGACCTGACTGCCCTCGACCAGCACAAAAACATCCTGTGGCGGACTGCAATAGCATCGAATAGTCCCCACTATATGCAACTGTTCAGGGAAGTCAGGAAACAATACACGCAGTCAGTCAGGAAAGCTAAGGCCAGCTACTTCAGGCAGAAGTTTGCATCCTGTAGCTCCAACTCCAAAAAGTTCTGGGACACTGTGAAGTCCATGGAGAACAAGAGCACCTCCTCCCAGCTGCCCACTGCACTGAGGCTAGGGAACACGGTCACCACCGAGAAATCCATGATTATCGAAAACTTCAACAAGCATTTCTCAACGGCTGGCCATGCCTTCCGCCTGGCTACTCCTACCTCGGCAAACAGCTCCAGCCCCCCCGCAGCTCCTCGCCCAAGCCTCTCCAGGTTCTCCTTTACCCAAATCCAGATAGCAGATGTTCTGAAAGAGCTGCAAAACCTGGACCCGTATAAATCAGCTGGGCTTGACAATCTGGACCCTCTATTTCTGAAACGATCCGCCGTCATTGTCGCAACCCCTATTTACCAGCCTGTTCAACCTCTCTTTCATATCGTCTGAGATCCCCAAGGATTGGAAAGCTGCCGCAGTCATCCCCCTCTTCAAAGGGGGAGACACCCTGGACCCAAACTGTTACAGACCTATATCCATCCTGCCCTGCCTATCTAAGGTCTTCGAAAGCCAAGTCAACAAACAGGTCACTGACCATCTCGAATCCCACCGTACCTTCTCCGCTATGCAATCTGGTTTCCGAGCCGGTCACGGGTGCACCTCAGCCACACTCAAGGTACTAAACGACATCATAACCGCCATCGATAAAAGACAGTACTGTGCAGCCGTCTTCATCGATCTTGCCAAGGCTTTCGACTCTGTCAATCACCATATTCTTATCGGCAGACTCAGTAGCCTCGGTTTTTCGGATGACTGCCTTGCCTTGTTCACCAATTACTTTGCAGACAGAGTTCAGTGTGTCAAATCGGAGGGCATGTTGTCCGGTCCTCTGGCAGTCTCTATGGGGGTGCCACAGGGTTCAATTCTCGGGCTGACTCTTTTCTCTGTATATATCAATGATGTTGCTCTTGCTGCGGGCGATTCCCTGATCCACCTCTACGCAGACGACACCATTGTATACACTTTCGGCCCGTCATTGGACACTGTGCTATCCAACCTCCAATCGAGCTTCAATGCCATACAACACTCCTTCCGTGGCCTCCAACTGCTCTTAAACGCTAGTACAACCAAATGCATGCTTTTCAACCGATCGCTGCCTGCACCCGCATGCCCGACTAGCATCACCACACTGGATGGTTCCGACCTTGAATATGTGGACACCTATAAGTACCTAGGTGTCTGGCTAGACTGCAAACTCTCCTTCCAGACCCATATCAAACATCTCCAATCGAAAATCAAATCAAGAATCGGCTTTCTATTCCGCAACAAAGCCTCCTTCACTCACGCTGCCAAGCTTACCCTAGTAAAACTGACTATCCTACCGATCCTCGACTTCGGCGACGTCATCTACAAAATTGCTTCCAACACTCTACTCAGCAAACTGGATGCAGTTTATCACAGTGCCATCCGTTTTGTCACTAAAGCACCTTATACTACCCACCACTGCGACTTGTATGCTCTAGTCGGCTGGCCCTCGCTACATATTCGTCGCCAGACCCACTGGCTTCAGGTCATCTACAAGGCCATGCTAGGCAAAGCTCCGCCTTATCTCAGCTCACTGGTCACGATGGCAACACCCATCCGTAGCACGCGCTCCAGCAGGTGTAGCTCATTGATCATCCCTAAAGCCAACACCTCATTCGGCCGCCTTTCGTTCCAGTACTCTGCTGCCTGTGACTGGAACGAATTGCAAAAATCGCTGAAGTTGGAGAATTTTATCTCCCTCACCAACTTCAAACATCAGCTAGCTGAGCAGCTAACCGATCGCTGCAGCTGTACATAATCTATTGGTAAATAGCACACCCATTTTCACCTACCTCATCCCCACAGTTTTTATTTATTTACTTTTCTGCTCTTTTGCACACCAATATCTCTACCTGTACATGATCATTTATCACTCCAGTGTTAATCTGCAATATTGTAATTATTTGCCTACCTCCTCATGCCTTTTGCACACATTGTATATAGACTCCCCTTTTTTCTCTGTGTTATTGACTTGTTAATTGTTTACTCCATGTGTAACTCTGTGTTGTCTGTTCACACTGCTATGCTTTATCTTGGCCAGGTCGCAGTTGCAAATGAGAACCTGTTCTCAACTAGCCTACCTGGTTAAATAAAGGTGAAATAAAAAAATAAAAAAAATATATAAATAGTCCATGTGGCCATTTAATTAATTGTTCAGCAGTCTTGTGGTGTCTTATGTGATCTCAATCCTGTAATCTGTCTCACTACACACATTCAGGGTTGAGTAGGTTACTTTCTAAATGTAGTCCCTTAGTTAACCTGTCCAAAACTTTAATCAGTAACATAACTTCTGGATTAGCCAAACTCAGTAACGTAATCTGATTACTTTTGAATGACTTTCCCCTTAAGAGGCATTAGAAGAGGACAAAAATTATCCATCAAACACATTAGGTGTGTCATCATAGAGGTCTCTAATTGGTGGTCATCATTTTGGTGTGTCATCATAGAGGTCTCTGATTGGTGGTCATCGTTAGGTGTGTCATCATAGAGGTTTCTGATTGGTGGTCATCGTTTGGTGTGTCATCATAGAGGTCTCTGATTGGTGGTCATCGTTTTGGTGTGTCATCATAGAGGTCTCTGATTGGTGGTCATCGTTTTGGTGTGTCATCATAGAGGTCTCTGATTGGTGGTCATCGTTTTGGTGTGTCATCATAGAGGTCTCTGATTGGTGGTCATCGTTAGGTGTGTCATCATAGAGGTTTCTGATTGGTGGTTATCGTTTGGTGTGTCATCATAGAGGTCTCTGATTGGTGGTCATCGTTAGGTGTGTCATCATAGAGGTCTCTGATTGGTGGTCATCGTTTTGGTGTGTCATCATAGAGGTCTCTGATTGGTGGTCATCGTTAGGTGTGTCATCATAGAGGTTTCTGATTGGTGGTCATCGTTTGGTGTGTCATCATAGAGGTCTCTGATTGGTGGTCATCGTTTTGGTGTGTCATCATAGAGGTCTCTGATTGGTGGTCATCGTTTTGGTGTGTCATCATAGAGGTCTCTGATTGGTGGTCATTGTTTTGGTGTGTCATCATAGAGGTCTCTGATTGGTGGTCATCGTTAGGTGTGTCATCATAGAGGTTTCTGATTGGTGGTTATCATTTGGTGTGTCATCATAGAGGTCTCTGATTGGTGGTCATCGTTAGGTGTGTCATCATAGAAGTCTCTGATTGGTGGTCATCGTTTTGGTGTGTCATCATAGAGGTCTCTGATTGGTGGTCATCGTTAGGTGTGTCATCATAGAGGTTTCTGATTGGTGGTCATCGTTAGGTGTGTCATCATAGAGGTCTCTGATTGGTGGTCATCTTTTTGGTGTGTCATCATAGAGGTCTCTGATTGGTGGTCATCGTTTTGGTGTGTCATCATAGAGGTCTCTGATTGGTGGTCATCGTTTTGGTGTGTCATCATAGAGGTCTCTGATTGGTGGTCATCGTTTGGTGTGTCATCATAGAGGTCTCTGATTGGTGGTCATAGTTTGGTGTGTTATCATAGAGGTCTCTGATTGGTGGTCATCATTTGGTGTGTCATCATAGAGGTCTCTGATTGGTGGTCATCATTTGGTGTGTCATGATAGAGGTCTCTGATTGGTGGTCATCGTTAGGTGTGTCATCATAGAGGTTTCTGATTGGTGGTCATCATTTGGTGTGTCATCATAGAGGTCTCTGATTGATGGTCATCATGAGGTGTGTCATCATAGAGGTCTCTGATTGGTGGTCATCATTTGGTGTGTCATCATAGAGGTCTCTGATTGGTGGTCATCATTTGTTGTGTCATCATAGAGATCTCTGATTGGTGGTCATCATGAGGTGTGTCATCATAGAGGTCTCTGATTGGTGGTCATCATTTGATGTGTCATCATAGAGGTCTCTGATTGGTGGTCATCATTAGGTGTGTCATCATAGAGGTCTCTGATTGGTCAGACTCGCTCAGGTTGAACAAACGTAAACTTACACCCTTTTTCAATTTTGAAATGAAAGTCGAGAAAACATAGAGGTGTCATAATGTACTTTTACACAAACATCCTTTCTGAATTTAAAAGTAGTCCAATAAGTGATTATAAAAAAAAAATTGGTAACGATTTACTTTCATTACATATGCGTAACTATTAGGAAAGCCTATATTATGAGTACTCTATGGAAAGCCTATATTATGAGTACTCTATGGAAAGCCTATATTATGAGTACTCTATGGAAAGCCTATATTATGAGTACTCTATGGAAAGCCTATATTATGAGTACTCTATGGAAAGCCTATATTATGAGTACTCTATCCTATATTATGAGTACTCTATGGAAAGCCTATATTATGAGTACTCTATGGAAAGCCTATATTGTGAGTACTCTATGGAAAGCCTATATTATGAGTACTCCATGAAAAGCCTATATTATGAGTACTCTATGGAAAGCCTATATTATGAGTACTCTATGGAAAGCCTATATTATGAGTACTCTATGGAAAGCCTATATTATGAGTACTCTATGGAAAGCCTATATTATGAGTACTCCATGGAAAGTCTATATTATGAGTACTCCATGGAAAGCCTATATTATGAGTACTCTATGGAAAGCCTATATTATGAGTACTCTATGGAAAGCCTATATTATGAGTACTCTATGGAAAGCCTATATTGTGAGTACTCTATGGAAAGCCTATATTATGAGTACTCCATGGAAAGCCTATATTATGAGTACTCTATGGAAAGCCTATATTATGAGTACTCTATGGAAAGCCTATATTATGAGTACTCTATGGAAAGCCTATATTATGAGTACTCTATGGAAAGCCTATATTATGAGTACTCCATGGAAAGTCTATATTATGAGTACTCCATGGAAAGCCTATATTATGAGTACTCTATGGAAAGCCTATATTATGAGTACTCTATGGAAAGTGGGACTCTCTGTTTTTCTATGTGAGTCAACGCAATGATGTTGGCTTCTCACGCTATGACTCGGGAAACCATTCAGTTTATTAGGCTACAGACGAAATAAGTTATAATTCACTTCACAAGGTGGTGAAAGTGCAAGGTGATAAGCTTGATGCTCTTTTTTTCAATAAATATCCAGGGTCTGATGACATGATAATCGATGCTTGGCTGCCATTTGACAATACAAATAATCTCACTCTGTTATCCATAATAATAATCTCATCAAGTAGGCTATACGTGCAGGCTAGCCAATAGCACGCCCGATAGCACTGTTGGCTAGAGCGCACGTGTCAATACCTGAGGGGAAAATGAGATGGAAACCCATTTAACTTGTCATTTTTTAAAAATCAGGTATTGTAACATAGATGCTGGGAGTCAAGAAGCAGGTGCAAGTGGTAAATGTAATACAACAAAGAATATGGAACGATACAACGTAGGAGTAGTGTCTAGACACGAACAAACAGAAGCAATACTGCCTGGGGAAGGAACCTAAGGGATGAGCCAGATTAAGGGGAGGTAATGAGTGAGGTACTGGAGTCCAGGTGAGCCTCATGATGAAGCACAGGTGTAATGCCGGTTGCCAGGACCGGTGTTTAGGGGCGTCGACGTGACAGGTACATGGGAATTTTCAACATGTATTTTTATGTGCATTAATTACATCATCACGCACAGCCTTTTTTTAATCTGCAACAAGTTAATTTGATGGAAACACACCTCTGATGTGAAAAGGTGCATATTTTTGTATTGCTGTTGAATATTGCATGAAAATCTGTTGTCAATTAGATATAAACTCCCCCCCCCCAGTGTCTATGCATGTGTAGTCCATCTATCTGATGCTGTCTGGTCAGAAATATTATGATATTGTTGCCGCCTGTAGCATTGAATGCAAAGGAAGCCAGCAAGCATGTGGCTTCCCTTGATAAAAAAAATAATAATAATATTAGCCAATCAGCATTGAGCTAAACTGAGTGAGTTCTACTGTGATTGGTCCTGGCGCACCCAAAACAATTGTCAAGGGATGCCAGTTTGGATTTGGCTTCACACCAATCACATCACATCACATCAAAAGCCAAACATCATTGACAGAAAAATTGAATTGTTGCATCTTGTTGTGTTGTTTTCCTCTGGTGGCTACTATTCTAAGACTTACATTGTACTTTTGCACATTACAAACCTTTACTAACAGGATGAATTAGGAGACAAAAACATCATGATGTTCTTTCCATTTTGTCTACACAGAGAGGAAGAGGTGAAAAGCGAGAGGGTCCACTCCTGTCAAAATCTGTCCACGAGGAATACAGCAATAAGCTGACCCGATAAGCAGACCACCTGCCTTCCCACCTTTGTGACAGTGACTGAGGCGGAGACAAGACCATCTCATCGTTATGTACAGTGCTTCTGCTATACAGGAGGAGAATGTGAGAATGTGAGAGGTCAGCGAAATGTCACTTCCTAGTGACCTCTCTCTTCTACAAAAATTGCCAAAAAAACTGAATTCAACATTTACTTAATGTTCTCTATTTCACTACATAATGTTCACTTTATGTTCACTATTTCATGACTGATATTGTATGTTTGCACGTTTAAAATAACAAAAATAGCTAATAAGAAGCTGGAAGAATGCTTGGCGGTTGCCGGAAGTGATGTCACACTGACATCCCATCTCTCCTCTGTATTCAAAACGAAAGCAACACGTTTCACAACACTTTCGACGCCAGGGTTGTGGGTACGATTCCCATGGGGACCAGTATGATTTGTCCTGTTTTCTAAAGGTTTGCAATGTGCCAAAGTACAATGTAAATAGTGAAATAGTAAAATGATATCGATAACTAAATATTTCATGGGTATTATGACAGTTAATATTTAGGTCCCATCCGCATTACATACATTTTCATACGTTTTTTTCTCATTGGTCCCCATGGGAACCGTACCCACAACCCTGGCGTTGAAAGCATCATACTCTACCAACTAACACGTTGACATTGTGCCTGGGGCTTAGCTCGATTTTACCACCCTCTGTTAATATGTTTTACTCACTAAATAGTTATTGCTACGAGTCTGAAATGAGGAATTAAATTTGAAAGCTTCAAATATGAGTCTTTGTTAATAAAAAAGTAAAAAGCAAAACTTAAAAATGTCAATAGTAGGATTCTTCGGCGACGTCCTCAGCTATTGTTTACTGAGCTACATCAGCCATTTTTTTTAAAAATAATGTTCATAATTCCCTTTAACATTCTTTGTTGTGTCTGTCTTCCTTTCGATAAGTGAGAGAATGTTTATAAATGCTTTGTGACAATAGAAATGACAGCACATCGACTGCATAGAATTGGAAGCGACATAGACCCGTCTCGCGTGCGTTATAGACCAAAAGGAGCAACTTAAGCCTCATTGTGATGTGGGGAAAAAAGGGCTAATGAGTTACCAAAAAGTTATAATATGACACTCAACACACGATTTGATCCGTAAAATTGACCCTGAGGGTTCAACCCTGTAGGGCAGAGGGAGGGGACGAGGGGGGGGTGTCTTCATGGAGGGGGGTGTCTTCATGGAGGGGGGTGTCTTCATGGAGGGGTGTCTTCATGGAGGGGGGTGTCTTCATGGAGGGGGGTGTCTTCATGGAGGGGGGTGTCTTCATGGAGGGGGGTGTCTTCATGGAGGGGGGTGTCTTCATGGAGGGGGGTGTCTTCATGGAGGGGGGGGGGGTGTCTTCATGGAGGGGGGTGTCTTCATGGAGGGGGTGTCTTCATGCACTGCTGATCTCAGTGAGCAGAACAAGAAGGTAAGTCACGGGCCTAAACCGGCCGCAGGGGGAAATGGGGTTACAGGTTACATATCAGCGGCATCTTCCAAACATGATTTGGCCTTCTTTTTGGCATATTCACTAACACTGCAATGGCAAAAGCACACTTTTGAGAACAGCCATAATGATGACACCACACCGTCATTGTAGTGATGCGTGTGTGTTAATAAGATACCGAGACATGAGCTCTTGCGTAGCATGACATGAACACGCAATCGACCTGCTATGGATATAGTTCAATAACCTTTAATAATGTGGTTGGGACCTGTTATAATACGTTCATGAAATGCTTACAGATGTGTAATGAATGGCATTATGGGTATGTAGTCCGAAGTAAATCGTTAACAACTGGGCACATGTAATCAGCAACTCTCCAATCCTGCACACGTCTACACACCCAGGAAGGAAATAGCCTGTGAATTTTTTTGGGGAGGGGGGACAAAAAATGGTGATTTTTGACATTTTGTAACATAGAGCATATACCTCCCCACATGGAATCTGTAAAGAACTATAATGAAATGATTAGAACAACGTTTAGCGTGCAGGGCCAGGAATTTAGACAGGGTCAAGTTGTGGAATACAAAGAGAGATAAATGCTTCTCTTGGGTACGAGGCTCAAAAGTGCAGGACAGTGTGTGTGTGTGGGGGCGGGTGGGGGTGTGTGTGCGTCTGTCTGTCTGTCTGTCTGTCTGTCTGTCTGTCTGTCTGTCTGTCTGTCTGTCTGTCTGTCTGTCTGTCTGTCTGTCTGTCTGTCTGTCTGTCTGTCTGTCTGTCTGTCTGTCTGTCTGTCTGTCTGTGTGTGTCTGTCTGTGTGTGCGTGCGTGCGTGCGTGCGTGTGTGTGTGTGTGTGTGTGTGTGTGTGTGTGTGTGTGTGTGTGTGTGTGTGTGTGCGTGCGTGCGTGTGTGTGTGTGTGCGTGTGTGCGTGCGTGCGTGTGTGTGTGTGTGTGTGTGTGTGTGTGTGTGTGTGTGTGTGTGTGCGTGCGTGCGTGTGTGTGTGTGTGTGTGTGTGTGTGATGGAATAGAGAGGAGACAGATAGATCCTAAACAGATCCCACTCCCTTCCATGTAATTGCAGAGATAACACTACCTGATGCAGCCAATTCTGGAGACAGCTGGCAACGTCTTGATTTCACTTCCCTTTAATGTCCACGGGACTCGTCAGAAGTTTCTACCGCCAATGTACCAACTTCTGTCTGTAGCGTCTGAACCGTTCGGGCTACAAACTAATATGACCCCGTGACCTATGGAAAGGGGAGATTCCCGAACACAACGGTGTTCTTTGTCCTCTGACCCCCACAACAGTGTGACGGGACTCGTCTGAAGGTAACCGGTAACCGGTAACCGGTAACCGGTACGGGTTTAAACAAATGAGTGGAAGAATGAAGGTAGTTTTGTGCCCACCAAAAATAGGGAAAAAACACAAATATTTCCTGATTTTTCTTATAAGGTAGATATAGGACAGACACGTTACCTTATACCTCATGATGTCTGTTGTGCCATGTATAAATGTTTTATTCTATTAATTTATATCGGCAAGTATATGTATATGTTGTTGTTTTTAAACTCATTATAAAACCAGTGGGGTGTATTCATGGGAAACCAGGTCCCCCCCCCCCCATAAAAAGAAAAATGTACCAAAAAATTAAATAATAAGTCTATGTAAGTCTCCATCAAACCTTTTTATGCGAGTAAAGTACATGTCGGATTAAAAATGTTTTTCCGGCCTGATGGTAAACTTTCCAAATGTCAACAAAATACTCTAGACAGGGTACTCTAGACAGGGTACTCTAGACAGAGTACTCTAGACAGGGTACTCTAGACAGGGTACTCTAGACAGGGTACTCTAGACAGAGTACTCTAGACAGGTACGCTAGACAGGGTGCTCTAGACAGGGTACTCTAGACAGGGTACTCTAGACAGGGTACGCTAGACAGGGTACTCTAGACAGGGTACTCTAGACAGGGTACTCTAGACAGAGTACTCTAGACTCTAGACAGGGTACTCTAGACAGGGTACTCTAGACAGAGTACTCTAGACAGGGTACTCTAGACAGGGTACTCTAGACAGGGTACTCTAGACAGAGTACTCTAGACAGGGTACTCTAGACAGGGTGCTCTAGACAGGGTACTCTAGACAGGGTGCTCTAGACAGGGTACTCTAGACAGAGTACTCTAGACAGGGTACGCTAGACAGGGTGCTCTAGACAGGGTACTCTAGACAGGGTACTCTAGACAGGGTACTCTAGACAGAGTACTCTAGACAGGGTACTCTAGACAGGGTACTCTAGACAGAGTACTCTAGACAGGGTACTCTAGACAGGGTGCTCTAGACAGGGTACTATAGACAGGGTGCTCTAGACAGGGTACTCTAGACAGGGTACTCTAGACAGAGTACTCTAGACAGGGTACTCTAGACAGGGTACTCTAGACAGAGTACTCTAGACAGGGTACGCTAGACAGGGTGCTCTAGACAGGGTACTCTAGACAGGGTACTCTAGACAGGGTACTCTAGACAGGGTACTCTAGACAGAGTACTCTTACTCTGTACTCTAGACGTACTCTAGAAACTCTAGACAGGGTGCTCTAGACAGGGTACTCTAGACAGGGTACTCTGTACTCTAGACAGGGTACTCTAGACAGGGTGGGATATTTTTATGTCCGTAAAATGAATTATTCGAGAATTGTCGATGAAAACTATTTTATGCACAAACATTGAATTAATAACCACCATATCAAAGTAAACTTGGAGTCGCGTAATAGTTTGGCTATTATGACCCTTCTATGGAAAAATGAAACTCTCACAAAAACTATGGTGTTCTTCATTTTGCTCTTCATTTTGCTCTCCCATTTTCCTCACAATACTCATCCCCCGGTACCAGCCGTGCATTCAGAAAGTATTCAGACCCTTTTCCCCCATTTTGTTGTGTTACAGCCTTATTCTAAAATGGATTAAATAAATACAAAATACTCATCAATCTACACATAACACCCCATACTGACAAAGCGAAAACTGATTTAGAAATTAAATGACCTATTTACATAAGTATTCAGACCCTTTGCTATGAGACTCGAAATTGAGCTCAGGTGCATCCTGTTTCCTTTGATCATCCTTGAGATGTTTCTACAACTTGATTGGAGTCCACCTGTGGTAAATTCAATTGATTGAACATGATTTGGAAAGGCACACAACTGCCTGTATAAGGTCCCACAGTTGACAGTGCGTGTCAGAGCAAAAGCCAAGCCAAACAGTCGAAGGAATTGTCAGTAGAGCGCTGAGACAGGATTGTGTCGAGGCAAAGATCTGGGGGAAGGGTACCAAAAACTTTCTGCAGCATTGAAGGTCCCCAAGAACACAGTGGCCTCCATCATTCTTAAATGGAAGACATTTGGAATCACCATGACTACCCCGGCCAAACTGAGCAATTGGGGGCGAAGGGCCTTGTACAGGGCACCCGATGGTCACTCTGACAAAACTCTGGAGTTCCTCTGTGGAGATGGGTGAACCTTCCAGAAAGACAACCATCTCTACAGCTCTCCACCAATCAGGCCTTTCTGGTAGAGTGGCCAGACAGAAGCCTCTCATCAGTAAAAGGCACATGACAGCCCGCTTGGAGTTTGCTAAAAGACACCTAAAGGACTCTCAGACCATGAGAAACAAGATTCTCTGGTCTGATGAAACCAAGACTGAACTCTTTGGCCAGAATGCCAATCGTCACGTCTGGAGGAAACCTGGTTGTAATCCCAACGGTGAAGCATGGTGGTGGCAGCAGCACCATGCTGTGGGGATGTTTTTCAGCGGCAGGGACTGGGAGACTAGTCAGGATCGAGGGAAAGATGAACAGAGCAAAGTACAGAGATGATACAGTGATACTTTCGTTTTTATTTTTAATGTATTTTCATACATTTTCTAAAAACCTGTTTTTGCTTTGTCATCGTGGGGTATTGTGTGCAGATTGAAGATATTTTTTTTATTGAATCCATTTCAGAATAAGGCTGTAACGTAACAAAATGTGGAAAAAGTCAAGGGGTCTGAAAACGTTCCGAATGCACTGTATGTATGGAGACTGTTTAGTGCTAAAAATAAGGGGTAATGTCCACCTCTGGAGACAGCTGGGAACTTCCTGATTTAATGCCCTTTAATGTCCACCTCTGGAGACAGCTGACAACTTCCTGATTTAATGCCCTTTAATGTCCACCTCTGGAGACAGCTGACAACTTCCTGGTTTACTGCCCTTTAATGTCCACCTCTGGAGACAGCTGACAACTTCCTGATTTAATGCTCTTTAATGTCCACCTCTGGAGACAGCTGGCAACTTCCTGGTTTACTGCCCTTTAATGTCTACCTCTGGAGACAGCTGGGAACTTCCTGATTTAATGCCCTTTAATGTCCACCTCTGGAGACAGCTGGCAGCTTCCTGATTTAATGCTCTTTAATGTTCCAACTTCAAAGAGTTTACCAGAAATCATACATTTCTGGTATATACTCAACGATGTGATATATTATACATTGGCAACA
>NC_060187.1:6137620-6180120 GCF_021184085.1 Oncorhynchus gorbuscha | reverse complement strand
ATCTGTTCACCTACTCTGAATCTCACGAAGACACAGCGGTTGAATCCAAAAATCTCAAATTTGGACTCATCAGACCAATGGACAGATTTCCACCGGGCTAATTTCCATTGCTAATGTTTCTTGGCCCAAGCAAGTCTCTTCTTATGATTGGTTTCCTCTAGTAGTGGTTTCTTTGCAGCAATTCGACCATGAAGGCCTGATGCACGCAGTCTCCTCTGAACAGTTGATGTTGAGATGTGTCTGTTACTTGAACTCTGTGAAGCAATTATTTTGGCTGCAATTTCTGAGACTGGTAACTCTAATGAACTTGTCCTCTGCAGCAGAGGTAACTCTGGGTCTTCTATTCCTGTGTCGTCCCTCAAGAGATTCACTTTCATCATAGCACTGCTTGGTTTTTGAGACAGAGTTGAGGAAACTTGAAAGTTCATTAAATTTTCTGGATTGACTGACCTTCATGTCCTAAAGTAATGATGGACTTTTTCGTTTCTCTTACCTTAATTGAGTTGTTCTTGCCATATTATGGTCTTGGTCTTTTACCAAATAGGACTATCTTCTGTATACCCCCTACCTTGTCACAACACAACTGATTGGCTCAAATGCATTAAGAAGGAAAGACAATCCACAAATTAACTTTTAACAAGACACCTGTTGATTGAAATGCATTCCAGGTGACTACCTCATGAACCTGGTTGAGATAATGCCAAGGGTGTGCAAAGCTGTCAAGGTAAACTTCCGGGTTGGAGCGAGCGGTCGCATCGACACTTCGCTCCGCAGGTAGTATAATTTTTTCATTACATTTCATTATAGCACAACGGTTTGATTTGTCTAAATCTTAGCAATTTCTTTTTAGCTAGCTACATAGCCGTCTTTGTATCAAAGATAATTGCGTAATTATCGTATTTCGCCGTCCTAACGTAGTCTTCACTAGCCAGCTAGCTAACGTCCACTGATTAGCTGCACTGGAGAAACTATTACACTCAACTGAACGACTTGATTAGTGTAGCGTTAGCTAGCTACATAGCTGTATTTGCTGTCTTCGTATCCAAGATAATTGTGTAGTTTAGAGTGTGTAGTCTTAGAGTGATTATCTTAATTTACCGAGGTTAGCTAGCCAGCTATTTGTCGTCCTTAACGTAGGAGACTCTGCTAGCTAGCCAACAGCTAGCCAACAGCTAGCCAACATCTTCTGAATAGACTCAACAACCCGGTCGCATTCACAGGTAGTAACACATTTTCATTTTATTTCATTACAGTATAACGGTTTGATTTGTTTGATCGTAGCTAGCTACATAGCTAGCTACATAGCCATCTTTGTATCAAAGATAATTGTGTAGTCTAGAGCGATTTTCTAGGTTAGCTAGCCAGCTATTGTCGTTCTTTTAATGCAGCGTAACGTAAACAACACTACTAGCTAGCCAGCTAGCCCCCGAATAGCAGCACTGTCGAAACTATTACACTCAACGGAACGACTTGATTAGTGTAGTGTCAACAACGCACCCACTGCCAGCTAGCCTACTTCAGCAGTACTGTATCATTTTAATCATTTTAGTCAATAAGATTCTTGCTACGTAAACTTAACTTTCTGAACATTCGAGACGTTTAGTCCACTTGTCATTCCAATCTCCTTTGCATTAGCGTAGCCTCTTCTGTAGCCTGTCAACTATGTGTCTGTCTATCCCTGTTCTCTCCTCTCTGCACAGATCATACAAACGCTCCACACCGCGTGGCCGCGGCCACCCTAATCTGGTGGTCCCAGCGCGCACGACCCACGTGGAGTTCCAGGTCTCCGGTAGCCTCTGGAACTGCCGATCTGCGGCCAACAAGGCAGAGTTCATCTCAGCCTATGCCTCCCTCCAGTCCCTCGACTTCTTGGCACTGACGGAAACATGGATCACCACAGACAACACTGCTACTCCTACTGCCCTCTCTTCGTCCGCCCACGTGTTCTCGCACACCCCAAGAGCTTCTGGTCAGCGGGGTGGTGGCACCGGGATCCTCATCTCTCCCAAGTGGTCATTCTCTCTTTCTCCCCTTACCCATCTGTCTATCGCCTCCTTTGAATTCCATGCTGTCACAGTTACCAGCCCTTTCAAGCTTAACATCCTTATCATTTATCGCCCTCCAGGTTCCCTCGGAGAGTTCATCAATGAGCTTGATGCCTTGATAAGCTCCTTTCCTGAGGATGGCTCACCTCTCACAGTTCTGGGCGACTTTAACCTCCCCACGTCTACCTTTGACTCATTCCTCTCTGCCTCCTTCTTTCCACTCCTCTCCTCTTTTGACCTCACCCTCTCACCTTCCCCCCCTACTCACAAGGCAGGCAATACGCTCGATCTCATCTTTACTAGATGCTGTTCTTCCACTAACCTCATTGCAACTCCCCTCCAAGTCTCCGACCACTACCTTGTATCCTTTTCCCTCTCGCTCTCATCCAACATCTCCCACACTGCCCCTACTCGGATGGTATCGCGCCGTCCCAAACTTCGCTCTCTCTCCCCCGCTACTCTCTCCTCTTCCATCCTATCATCTCTTCCCTCTGCTCAAACCTTCTCCAACCTATCTCCTGATTCTGCCTCCTCAACCCTCCTCTCCTCCCTCTCTGCATCCTTTGACTCTCTATGTCCCCTATCCTCCAGGCCGGCTCGGTCCTCCCCTCCCGCTCCGTGGCTCGATGACTCATTGCGAGCTCACAGAATAGGGCTCCGGGCAGCCGAGCGGAAATGGAGGATCACCTCCCTGCGGACCTGGCATCCTTTCACTCCCTCCTCTCTACATTTTCCTCCTCTGTCTCTGCTGCTAAAGCCACTTTCTACCACTCTAAATTCCAAGCATCTGCCTCTAACCCTAGGAAGCTCTTTGCCACCTTCTCCTCCCTCCTGAATCCTCCTCCCCCTCCCCCCCCTCCTCCCTCTCTGCAGATGACTTCGTCAACCATTTTGAAAAGAAGGTCGACGACATCCGATCCTCGTTTGCTAAGTCAAACGACACCGCTGGTTCTGCTGACACTGCCCTACCCTGTGCTCTGACCTCTTTCTCCCTCTCTCCAGATGAAATCTGCTTCTTTGCGCCCAACAACCTGGGACCCTATCCTGCCTCTTCTCCAGACCATTCCGGAGACCTTCTCCCTTACTCATCGCTCATCAACTCATCCCTGACCGCTGGCACGTCCCTTCCGTCTTCAAGAGAGCGAGAGTTGCACCCCTTCTGAAAAAACCTACAATCCCTCCGATGTCAACAATTACAGACCAGTATCCTTCTTTCTTTTCTCTCCAAAACTCACTGGTCCTTGGCCAGCTCTCCCACTATCTCTCTCTGAATGACCTTCTTGATCCAAATCAGTCAGGTTTCAAGACTAGTCATTCAACTGAGACTGCTCTCCTCTGTATCATGGCGGCGCTGCACTGCTAAAGCTAACTCTCTCTCCTCTGCTCTCATCCTTCTAGATCAGCTGCCTTCGATACTGTGAACCATCAGATCCTCCCTCCACCCTCTCCAGTTGGGCATCTCCAAGCGGCCCACGCTTGGATTGCGTCCTACCTGACAGGTCGCCACCAGGTGGCGTGGCGAGAATCTGTCTCCTCCCTCACCACTGAGTGTCCCCCAGGGCTCTGTTCTAGCCCTCTCCTATTCTCGCTATACAAAGTCACTTGGCTCTGTCATAACCTCACATGGTCTCTCCTATCATTGCTATGCAGGACACACAATTAATCTTCTCCATTCCCCCTTCTGATGACCAGGTGGCGTCGCATCTCTGCATGTCTGGCAGACATATCAGTGTGGATGACGGATCACCACCTCAAGCTGAACCTCGGCAAGATGGAGCTGCTCTTCCTTAGGAATGATCTCGCCATCACGGTTGACAACTCCATTGTGTCCTCCTCCCAGAGTGCTAAGAACCTTGGCGTGATCCTGGACAACACCCTGCCGTTCTCAACCAACATCAAGGCGGTGGCCCGTTCCTTAGGTTCATGCTCTACAACATTTAGACCCTGCCTCACACTATTCCTAATCCAGGCACTTGTCATCTCCCGTCTGGATTACTGCACTCGCTGTTGGCTGGGCTCCTGCCTGTGCCATTAAACCCCTTCAACTCATCCAGGTGCAGCCCGTCTGGTGTTCAACCTTCCCAAGTTCTCTCATGTCACCCCGCTCCTCCGTTCTCTCCACTGGCTTCCAGTTGAAGCTCGCATCCGCTACAAGACCATGGTGCTTGCCTACGGAGCTGTGAGGGGAACGGCACCTCAGTACCTCCAGGCTCTGATCAGGCCCTACACCCAAACAAGGGCACTGCGTTCATCCACCTCTGGCCTGCTCGCCTCCCTACCACTGAGGATACAGCTCCCGCTCAGCCCAGTCAAAACTGTTGCTGCTCTAAATGGTGGAACAAACTCCCTAAATGGACAAGTCAATCACCACCTTCCGGAGACACCTGAAAAACCTCTTTAAGGAATGAGGATAGGATGTGTTCTACCCCCCCTTTAAGATTTAGATGCACTATTGTAAAGTGACTGTTCCACTCGATGTCATAAGGTGAATGCACCAATTTGTAAGTCGCTCTGGATAAGAGCGTCTGCTAAATGACTTAAATGTAAATGTAAATGTAAAGGGTGGCAATTTAAGGTGAATGCACCAATTTGTAAGTCGCTCTGGATAAGAGCGTCTGCTAAATGACTTAAATGTAAATGTAAATGTAGAAAATAGTTTTTTTTTAAAGAAAAACCTTTGAATGACTAGGTGTGTCTAAACTGCTGACTGTTACAGTACATGCATACATACTGTATTAACTACACATACTTTACATACGAAATAATTTGCTAACAATATCTTTCATATTTGATACTGCTGTCCCCAGGATGAGAGACCCACAATAGGTTGTTGGAATGCTGTCTTTTCTGTAAAGAGGGTAAGCATAGCATAAGAGAGTATAGGGTTTCACATGTAGAGGGGAGGTGGGAGGATGAGAGACCCACAATAGGTTGTTGGAATGCTGTCTTTTCTGTAAAGAGGGTAAGCATAGCATAAGAGAGTATAGGGTTTCACATGTAGAGAGGAGGTGGCAGGTGTTTTGTTGTTGTTATTGTTAAGTTGTATCCTCTAAAATGTCTCCCAATTTGAGTCCATGGGGACCCCGAGGGAAAGAAAGAACAAGAGAGATGGGATGAGGGGGAGGAGGTGGAGGAGGAGGAGGAGGAGGAGGAGGATGGGGTGCTTTCTATCGCCTCGCATTACGAATGCATTTACACGACGAAGGAAGGACGAGCTATGAGGAAAGTGAGCCTCTCTCTCGTCATTGTTAGAAGGTACTAGGCCTAAACCTTTTAACGGCTGAAAACCTCCCCCCCCTCTTCCCCTTCTTCTCAGTGCCTGGCAGACAGGCAGCACCAGAGTTTACAGGCCTCATAATGGAAGAGATAGTGTTACCCTTCTACTTTAGGGAAAACAGGATTGGCCTTAATTGCCTTACCAATATTTGCATGTCCCTGACCATGTGATTGAACACCATGCTAAGTAACTGAGAACCAGCCCTGAGCAGAGGCACTATTTTAAGTTGTTTGCAGATGCCTTGGAGGGCTGTTGAAACAGGACATTACTAAGCAGGTTTCACCCTGTAATGGACACCTAAAGGGGCTGAAACGGAGTGAAAAAGGAGGTGGGAGGGTGGTGTCATTCGGAGGCTACGGTGTACCGTATACAACCACATCAACACTACAGTTACTCTACAGTTACTCTACAGTTACTCTACAGTCACTCTGAAGATTGACGTCTTGAGATGCTGCTTCAATATATCCATATCATTTTCCTTCCTCACATGCCTTGTGAGGTGCACCAGTCCCTCCTGCAGCTAAGCATCCCCACAACATGATGCTGCCACCCCCGTGCTTCACGGTTGGGATGGTGTTCTTCGGCTTGCAAGCATTTCCCATTTTCCTCGAAACATAACGATGGTCACTATGGCCAAACAGTTCCATTTTTGTTTAATCAGACCAGAGGACATTTCTCCAAAAAGTATGATCTTTGTCCCCATGTGCATTTGTAAACAGTAGTCTGGCTTTTTATGGCGGTTTTGGAGTAGCGGTTTCTTCCTTGCTGAACGGCCTTTCAGGTTATGTTGATATAGGACTAGTTTTACTTTGGATATAGATACTTTTGTATCTGTTTCCTCCAGCATCTTCACAAGGTCCATTGCTGTTGTTCTGGGATTGATTTGCACTTTCCGCACTTAAGTACGTTCATCTCTAGGAGACAGAACGCGTCTCCTTCCTGAGTGGTATGACGGCTGCGTGGTCCCATGGTGTTTATACTTGCGTACTATTGTTTGTACAGATGAACGTGGTACCTTCAGGTATTTGGAAATTGCTCCCAAGGATGAACCAGACACTTGGAGGTCTATAGGTCTTTTTCTGAAATCTTGGCTGATTTCTTTTGATTTTCCCATAATGTCAAGCAAAAAGGCACTGAGTTTGAAGGTAGGCCTTGAAATACATCCACAGGTACACCTCCAATTGACTCAAATTATGTCAACTACCCTATCAGAAAATTCTAACGCCATGACATCATTTTCTGGAATTTTCCAAGCTGTTTAAAGGCACAGTCAACTTAGTGTATGTGATCTTCTGACCCACTGGAATTGTGATGCAGTGAATTATAAGTGAAATAATCTGCCTGTAAACAATTGTTGGAAATTTGACTTGTGTCGTACACAAAGTAGATGTCCTAACCGACTTGCCAAAACTATAGTTTGTTTACAAGATATTTGTGGAGTGGTTGAAAAACGAGTTTTAATGACTCCAACCTAAGTGTATGTAAACTTCCAACTCAACTGTTTATCCAATAGTTCCTCCCGGCTGTATGTAATAAGACTTAATATTTCCTGAGGTAACAATGTAAGAAATAATACATTAAATTAACTAAATACTGCATAGTTTCCTAAGAGAGGTGACAATGGTGTGGTGTGGTCTGGTCTGGTCTGGTCTGGTCTGGTCTGGTGGGGTCTGGTCTGGTCTGGTCTGGTCTGGTCTGGTCTGGTCTGGTCTGGTCTGGTCTGGTGGGGTCTGGTCTGGTCTGGTCTGGTCTGTTCTGGTCTGGTGTGGTCTGGTCTGGTCTGGTGTGGTCTGGTATGGTCTTGTTTGGTCTGGTCTGGTCTGGTCTGGTCTGGTCTGGTCTGGTATGGTCTGGTATGGTCTGGTCTGGTGGGGTCTGGTCTGGTCTGGTCTGGTGGGGTCTGGTCTGGTCTGGTCTGGTCTGGTCTGTTCTGTTCTGGTCTGGTGTGGTCTGGTCTGGTCTGGTGTGGTCTGGTATGGTCTTGTTTGGTCTGGTCTGGTCTGGTCTGGTCTGGTCTGGTCTGTTCTGGTCTGGTCTGGTCTTGTTTGGTCTGGTCTGTTCTGGTCTGGTCTGGTGTGGTCTGGTATGGTCTTGTTTGGTCTGGTCTGTTCTGGTCTGGTCTGGTCTGGTGTGGTCTGGTATGATCTTGTTTGGTCTGGTCTGTTCTGGTCTGGTCTGGTGTGGTCTGGTATGGTCTTGTTTGGTCTGGTCTGGTCTGGTGTGGTCTGGTGGGGTCTGGTGGGGTCTGGTCTTGTTTGGTTTGATCTGGTCTGGTCTGGTATGGTCTTGTTTGGTCTGGTCTGGTCTGGTCTGGTCTTGTTTGGTCTGGCCTGGTCTGGTCTGGTGGGGTCTGGTCTGGTCTGGTGTGGTGTGGTCTGGTGTGGTCTGGTGGGGTCTGGTCTGTTCTGTTCTGGTCTGGTGTGGTCTGGTCTGTTCTTGTTTGGTCTGGTCTGGTCTGGTGGGGTCTGGTCTGGTCTGGTCTGTTCTGGTCTGGTGTGGTCTGGTCTGTTCTTGTTTGGTCTGGTCTGGTCTGGTCTGGTGTGGTCTGGTCTGGTCTGGTCTGGTGTGGTCTGGTGTGGTCTGGTCTGGTCTGGTCTGGTCTGGTGTGGTCTGGTCTGGTGTGGTGCGGTCTGGTCTGGTGTGGTGTGGTCTGGTCTGGTGTGGTCTGTTGTGTTCTGGTCTGGTGTGTTAATGGCATCGGACCGAGGCTCTGCATCTGTCCTCGTGCTCCTAGACCTTAGTGCTGCTTTTGATACCATCGATCACCACATTCTTTTGGAGAGATTGGAAACCCAAATTGGTCTACACGGACATGTTCTGGCCTGGTTTAGATCTTATCTGTCGGAAAGATATCAGTTTGTCTCTGTGAATGGTTTGTCCTCTGACAAATCAACTGTAAATTTCGGTGTTCCTCAAGGTTCCGTTTTAGGACCACTATTGTTTCACTATACATTTTACCTCTTGGGGATGTTATTCGAAAACATAATGTTAACTTGCACTGCTATGCGGATGACACACAGCTGTACATTTCAATGAAACATGGTGAAGCCCCAAAATTGCCCTCGCTAGAAGAATGTGTTTCAGACATAAGGAAATGGATGGCTGCAAACGTTCTACTATTAAACTCAGACAAAACAGAGATGCTTGTTCTAGGTCCCAAGAAACAAAGAGATCTTCTGTTGAATCTGACAATTAATCTTAATGGTTGTACAGTCGTCTCAAATAAAACTGTGAAGGACCTCGGCATTACTCTGGACCCTGATCTCTCTTTTGAGGAACATATCAAGACCATTTCGAGGACAGCTTTTTTCCATCTACGTAATATTGCAAAAATCAGAAACTTTCTGTCCAAAAATGATGCAGAAAAATGAATCCATGCTTTTGTCACTTCTAGGTTAGACTACTGCAATGCTCTACTTTCCGGCTACACGGATAAAGCACTAAATAAACTTCAGTTAGTGCTAAATACGGCTGCTAGAATCCTGACTAGAACCAAAAAATTTGATCATATTACTCCAGTGCTAGCCTCTCTACACTGGCTTCCTGTCGAAGCAAGGGCTGATTTTAAGGTTTTACTGCTAACCTACAAAGCATTACATGGGCTTGCTCCTACCTATCTCTCTGATTTGGTCCTGCCGTACATACCTACACGTACGCTACGGTCACAAGACGCAGGCCTCCTAATTGTCCCTAGAATTTCTAAGCAAACAGCTGGAGGCAGGGCTTTCTCCTATAGAGCTCCATTTTTATGAAACGGTCTGCTTACCCATGTCAGAGAAGCAAACTCGGTCTCAACCTTTAAGTCTTTACTGAAGACTCATCTCTTCAGTGGGTCATATGATTGAGTGTAGTCTGGCCCAGGAGTGGGAAGGTGAACGGAAAGGCTCTGGAGCAACGAACCGCCCTTGCTGTCTCTGCCTGGCCGGTTCCCCTCTTTCCACTGGGATTCTCTGCCTCTAACCCTATTACAGGGGCTGAGTCACTGGCTTACTGGGGCTCTCTCATGCCGTCCCTGCAGGGGGTGCGTCACCTGAGTGGGTTGATTCACTGTTGTGGTCATCCTGTCTGGGTTGGCGCCCCCCCCCCCCACTTGGGCTGTGCCGTGGCGGAGATCTTTGTGGGCTATACTCAGCCTTGTCTCAGGATGGTAAGTTGGTGGTTGAAGATACCCCTCTAGTGGTGTGGGGGCTGTACTTTGGCAAAGTAGGTGGGGTTATATCCTTCCTGTTTGGCCCTATCCGGGGGTGTCCTCGGATGGGGCCACAGTGTCTCCTGTCCCCTCCTGTCTCAGCCTCCAGTATTTATGCTGCAGTAGTTTGTGTCGGGGGGCTAGGGTCAGTTTGTTATATCTGGAGTACTTCTCCTGTCCTATTCGGTGTCCTGTGTGAATCTAAGTGTGCGTTCTCTAATTCTCTCCTTCTTTCTTTCTCTCTTTCGGAGGACCTGAGCCCTAGGACCATGCCCCAGGACTACCTGACATGATGACTCCTTGCTGTCCCCAGTCCACCCGGCCATGTTGCTGCTCCAGTTTCAACCGTTCTGCCTTACTATTATTCGACCATGCTGGTAATTTATGAACATTTGAACATCTTGGCCATGTTCTGTTATAATCTCCACCCGGCACAGCCAGAAGATGACGGGCCACCCCACATATGCTCTCTCTAATTCTCTCTTTCTTTCTCTCTCTCGGAGGACCTGAGCCCTAGGACAGTGCCCCAGGACTACCTGACATGATGACTCTTTGCTGTCCCCGGTCCACCTGACTGTGCTGCTGCTCCAGTTTCAACTGTTCTGCCTTGTTATTATTCGACCATGCTGGTCATTTATGAACATTTGAACATCTTGGCCATGTTCTGTTATAATCTCCACCCGGCACAGCCAGAAGAGCTCTGGCCACCCCACATAGCCTGGTTCCTCTCTAGGTTTCTTCCTAGGTTTTGGCCTTTCTAGGGAGTTTTTCCTAGCCACCGTGCTTCTACACCTGCATTGCTTGCTGTTTGGGGTTTTAGGCTGGGTTTCTGTACAGCACTTTGAGATATCAGCTGATGTACGAAGGGCTATATAAATAAATGTGATTTGATTTGATTTGATTTGTTAGTGTAGTCTGTTGTGGTCTGGTATTGTGTGGTCTGGTCTGGTGTGGTGTGGTCTGGTCTGGTGTGGTCTGGTCTGCAGACAGACTTATGTGTTAAACGCGGTTTAAGGAGGTGGAAGAAAAGTCAATCTTTAACCAGTTTAATTATTGATTGTTGTGTAAATAATAGATGGATATATTACAGGCAGCGGTTTCTAAAGTAAGTGGAGGAAGCAATACTTTCCAGAGGCCTTTTATTTGTTTACTTCAGTAGGCTCAGTTAACGTACCATAGACCATTCTAACCAGCTGGCTTTCAGCGTATTAATGGCAGCGCACAGTTTATTTGCCCTGTGCTTGTGGTAATGGTACTCTGTACTAGCCGTAATGGTACTCTGTACTAGCCGTAATGGTAAATGCATGTCACGTTGGGGAGTAGCGGAGCCTGGGGAGCCGACTGGGGAAAAGATCATCATTTCTGGGAGGGAGGTGGGGACAAAACGGCTTTGTGAGGACTGTTCCATCTATGGTCTCTCCATCTGATGCTCTTTGTTGAATTGACTTGTAGATCTATCAGTTTCCTTACAGTGTTATTTTACACAGTTTTAAACAGTACAGTATCTTTTGGACGTATGTCATTAACACTCTGAATAACTATAATAACTATAATAACTATAATAACTATAATAACAGGGGCACGTTCTGAAATGTCAAGCTGTGACTTGACATGAGGTGAAAACAATGACAAACTAACTTACACCATCACCCTGGTTAGACCTTTTCAACACACCATCGTTTATCCCTTTATCCCTCACTAAACAGAGAACATCCCTGGTCATCCCTATTGCCTCTGATCTGGAGGACTCACAAAACAGAGAACATCCCTGGTCATCCCTACTGCCTCTGATCTGGCGGACTCACTAAACAGTGAACATCCCTGGTCCTCCCTACTACCTTTGATCTGGCAGACTCACTAAACAGAGAACATCCCTGGTCCTCCCTACTGCCTCTGATCTGGAGGACTCACTAAACAGTGAACATCCCTGGTCCTCCCTACTGCCTCTGATCTGGAGGACTCACAAAACAGAGAACATCCCTGGTCATCCCTACTGCCTCTGATCTGGGGGACTCACAAAACAGAGAACATCCCTGGTCATCCCTACTGCCTCTGATCTGGCAGACTCACTAAACAGAGAACATCCCTGGTCCTCCCTACTGCCTCTGATCTGGAGGACTCACTAAACAGTGAACATCCCTGGTCCTCCCTACTGCCTCTGATCTGGAGGACTCACTAAACAGAGAACATCCCTGGTCATCCCTACTGTCTCTGATCTGGAGGACTCACGAAACAGAAAACATCCCCGGTCATCCCTACTGCTTCTGATCTGGCAGACTCACTAAACAGAGAACATCCCTGGTCCTCCCTACTGCCTCTGATCTGGCAGACTCACAAAACAGAGAACATCCCTGGTCCTCCCTACTGCCTCTGATCTGGCGGACTCACTAAACAGAGAACATCCCTGGTCCTCCCTACTGCCTCTGATCTGGCAGACTCACTAAACAGAGAACATCCCTGGTCATCCCTACTGCCTCTGATCTGGAGGACTCACAAAACAGAGAACATCCCTGGTCCTCCCTACTGCCTCTGATCTGGCAGACTCACTAAACAGTGAACATCCCTGGTCATCGCTACTGCCTCTGATCTGGCGGAATCACTAAACAGTGAACATCCCTGGTCCTCCCTACTGCCTCTGATCTGGAGGACTCACTAAACAGAGAACATCCCTGATCATCCCTACTGCCTCTGATCTGGCAGACTCACAAAACAGAGAACATCCCTGGTCCTCCCTACTGCCTCTGATCTGGCAGACTCACTAAACAGAGAACATCCATGGTCCTCCCAACTGCCTCTGATCTGGCAGACTCACTAAACAGTGAACATCCCTGGTCCTCCCTACTGCCTCTGATCTGGAGGACTCACTAAACAGAGAACATCCCTGGTCATCCCTACTGCCTCTGATCTGGAGGACTCACGAAACAGAGAACATCCCTGGTCCTCCCTACTGCCTCTGATCTGGCAGACTCACTAAACAGTGAACATCCCTGGTCATCCCTATTGCCTCTGATCTGGCAGACTCACTAAACAGTGAACATCCCTGGTCATCCCTACTGCCTCTGATCTGGAGGACTCACAAAACAGAGAACATCCCTGGTCATCCCTACTGCCTCTGATCTGGCGGAATCACTAAACAGTGAACATCCCTGGTCCTCCCTACTGCCTTTGATCTGGCGGACTCACTAAACAGAGAACATCCCTGGTCCTCTCTACTGCCTCTGATCTGGAGGACTCACTAAACAGTGAACATCCCCGGTCCTCCCTACTGCCTCTGATCTGGCAGACTCACTAAACAGAGAACATCCCTGATCATCCCTACTGCCTCTGATCTGGCAGACTCACGAAACAGAGAACATCCCAGGTCCTCCCTACTGCCTCTGATCTGGCAGACTCACTAAACAGAGAACATCCATGGTCCTCCCAACTGCCTCTGATCTGGCAGACTCACTAAACAGTGAACATCCCTGGTCCTCCCTACTGCCTCTGATCTGGAGGACTCACTAAACAGAGAACATCCCTGGTCATCCCTACTGCCTCTGATCTGGAGGACTCACAAAACAGAGAACATCCCTGGTCCTCCCTACTGCCTCTGATCTGGCAGACTCACTAAACAGTGAACATCCCTGGTCATCCCTATTGCCTCTGATCTGGCAGACTCACTAAACAGTGAACATCCCTGGTCCTCCCTACTGCCTCTGATCTGGAGGACTCACTAAACAGAGAACATCCCTGGTCATCCCTACTGCCTCTGATCTGGAGGACTCACAAAACAGAGAACATCCCTGGTCATCCCTACTGCCTCTGATCTGGAGGACTCACAAAACAGAGAACATCCCTGGTCATCCCTACTGCCTCTGATCTGGCGGACTCACTAAACAGTGAACATCCCTGGTCCTCCCTACTGCCTCTGATCTGGCGTACTCACTAAACAGAGAACATCCCTGGTCCTCCCTACTGCCTCTGATCTGGAGGACTCACAAAACAGAGAACATCCCTGGTCCTCCCTACTGCCTCTGATCTGGCAGACTCACTAAACAGTGAACATCCCTGGTCATCCCTACTGCCTCTGATCTGGCGGAATCACTAAACAGTGAACATCCCTGGTCCTCCCTACTGCCTCTGATCTGGAGGACTCACTAAACAGAGAACATCCCTGGTCCTCCCTACTGCCTCTGATCTGGCAGACTCACTAAACAGTGAACATGCCTGGTCCTCCCTACTGCCTCTGATCTGGAGGACTCACTAAACAGAGAATATCCCTGATCATCCCTACTGCCTCTGATCTGGCAGACTCACAAAACAGAGAACATCCCTGGTCCTCCCTACTGCCTCTGATCTGGCAGACTCACTAAACAGAGAACATCCATGGTCCTCCCAACTGCCTCTGATCTGGCAGACTCACTAAACAGTGAACATCCCTGGTAATCCCTACTGCCTCTGATCTGGAGGACTCACTAAACAGAGAACATCCCTGGTCATCCCTACTGCCTCTGATCTGGAGGACTCACAAAACAGAGAACATCCCTGGTCCTCCCTACTGCCTCTGATCTGGCAGACTCACTAAACAGTGAACATCCCTGGTCATCCCTATTGCCTCTGATCTGGCAGACTCACTAAACAGTCAACATCCCTGGTCATCCCTACTGCCTCTGATCTGGAGGACTCACTAAACAGAGAACATCCCTGGTCATCCCTACTGTTTCTGATCTGGAGGACTCACGAAACAGAAAACATCCCCGGTCATCCCTACTGCTTCTGATCTGGCAGACTCACTAAACAGAGAACATCCCTGGTCCTCCCTACTGCCTCTGATCTGGCAGACTCACAAAACAGAGAACATCCCTGGTCCTCCCTACTGCCTCTGATCTGGCGGACTCACTAAACAGAGAACATCCCTGGTCCTCCCTACTGCCTCTGATCTGGCAGACTCACTAAACAGAGAACATCCCTGGTCATCCCTACTGCCTCTGATCTGGAGGACTCACAAAACAGAGAACATCCCTGGTCCTCCCTACTGCCTCTGATCTGGCAGACTCACTAAACAGTGAACATCCCTGGTCATCGCTACTGCCTCTGATCTGGCGGAATCACTAAACAGAGAACATGGTCCTCCCAACTGCCTCTGATCTGGCAGACTCACTAAACAGTGAACATCCCTGGTCCTCCCTACTGCCTCTGATCTGGAGGACTCACTAAACAGAGAACATCCCTGGTCATCCCTACTGCCTCTGATCTGGAGGACTCACGAAACAGAGAACATCCCTGGTCCTCCCTACTGCCTCTGATCTGGCAGACTCACTAAACAGTGAACATCCCTGGTCATCCCTATTGCCTCTGATCTGGCAGACTCACTAAACAGTGAACATCCCTGGTCATCCCTACTGCCTCTGATCTGGAGGACTCACAAAACAGAGAACATCCCTGGTCATCCCTACTGCCTCTGATCTGGCGGAATCACTAAACAGTGAACATCCCTGGTCCTCCCTACTGCCTTTGATCTGGCGGACTCACTAAACAGAGAACATCCCTGGTCCTCTCTACTGCCTCTGATCTGGAGGACTCACTAAACAGTGAACATCCCGGTCCTCCCTACTGCCTCTGATCTGGCAGACTCACTAAACAGAGAACATCCCTGATCATCCCTACTGCCTCTGATCTGGCAGACTCACAAAACAGAGAACATCCCAGGTCCTCCCTACTGCCTCTGATCTGGCAGACTCACTAAACAGAGAACATCCATGGTCCTCCCAACTGCCTCTGATCTGGCAGACTCACTAAACAGTGAACATCCCTGGTCCTCCCTACTGCCTCTGATCTGGAGGACTCACTAAACAGAGAACATCCCTGGTCATCCCTACTGCCTCTGATCTGGAGGACTCACAAAACAGAGAACATCCCTGGTCCTCCCTACTGCCTCTGATCTGGCAGACTCACTAAACAGTGAACATCCCTGGTCATCCCTATTGCCTCTGATCTGGCAGACTCACTAAACAGTGAACATCCCTGGTCCTCCCTACTGCCTCTGATCTGGAGGACTCACTAAACAGAGAACATCCCTGGTCATCCCTACTGCCTCTGATCTGGAGGACTCACAAAACAGAGAACATCCCTGGTCATCCCTACTGCCTCTGATCTGGAGGACTCACAAAACAGAGAACATCCCTGGTCATCCCTACTGCCTCTGATCTGGCGGACTCACTAAACAGTGAACATCCCTGGTCCTCCCTACTGCCTCTGATCTGGCGACTCACTAAACAGAGAACATCCCTGGTCCTCCCTACTGCCTCTGATCTGGAGGACTCACAAAACAGAGAACATCCCTGGTCCTCCCTACTGCCTCTGATCTGGCAGACTCACTAAACAGTGAACATCCCTGGTCATCCCTACTGCCTCTGATCTGGCGGAATCACTAAACAGTGAACATCCCTGGTCCTCCCTACTGCCTCTGATCTGGAGGACTCACTAAACAGAGAACATCCCTGGTCCTCCCTACTGCCTCTGATCTGGCAGACTCACTAAACAGTGAACATGCCTGGTCCTCCCTACTGCCTCTGATCTGGAGGACTCACTAAACAGAGAACATCCCTGATCATCCCTACTGCCTCTGATCTGGCAGACTCACAAAACAGAGAACATCCCTGGTCCTCCCTACTGCCTCTGATCTGGCAGACTCACTAAACAGAGAACATCCATGGTCCTCCCAACTGCCTCTGATCTGGCAGACTCACTAAACAGTGAACATCCCTGGTCCTCCCTACTGCCTCTGATCTGGAGGACTCACTAAACAGAGAACATCCCTGGTCATCCCTACTGCCTCTGATCTGGAGGACTCACAAAACAGAGAACATCCCTGGTCCTCCCTACTGCCTCTGATCTGGCAGACTCACTAAACAGTGAACATCCCTGGTCATCCCTATTGCCTCTGATCTGGCAGACTCACTAAACAGTCAACATCCCTGGTCATCCCTACTGCCTCTGATCTGGAGGACTCACAAAACAGAGAACATCCCTGGTCATCCCTACTGCCTCTGATCTGGAGGACTCACAAAACAGAGAACATCCCTGGTCATCCCTACTGCCTCTGATCTGGCGGAATCACTAAACAGTGAACATCCCTGGTCCTCCCTACTGCCTTTGATCTGGCGGACTCACTAAACAGAGAACATTCCTGGTCCTCCCTACTGCCTCTGATCTGGAGGACTCACTAAACAGTGAACATCCCTGGTCCTCCCTACTGCCTCTGATCTGACGGACTCACTAAACAGAGAACATCCCTGGTCCTCCCTACTGCCTCTGATCTGGCAGACTCACTAAACAGAGAACATCCCTGGTCATCCCTACTGCCTCTGATCTGGAGGACTCACAAAACAGAGAACATCCCTGGTCCTCCCTACTGCCTCTGATCTGGCAGACTCACTAAACAGTGAACATCCCTGGTCCTCCCTACTGCCTCTGATCTGGCGGACTCACTAAACAGTGAACATCCCTGGTCCTCCCTACTGCCTCTGATCTGGAGGACTCACTAAACAGAGAACATCCCTGATCATCCCTACTGCCTCTGATCTGGCAGACTCACAAAACAGAGAACATCCCTGGTCCTCCCTACTGCCTCTGATCTGGCAGACTCACTAAACAGAGAACATGGTCCTCCCAACTGCCTCTGATCTGGCAGACTCACTAAACAGTGAACATCCCTGGTCCTCCCTACTGCCTCTGATCTGGAGGACTCACTAAACAGAGAACATCCCTGGTCATCCCTACTGCCTCTGATCTGGAGGACTCACAAAACAGAGAACATCCCTGGTCCTCCCTACTGCCTCTGATCTGGCAGACTCACTAAACAGTGAACATCCCTGGTCATCCCTATTGCCTCTGATCTGGCAGACTCACTAAACAGTGAACATCCCTGGTCATCCCTACTGCCTCTGATCTGGAGGACTCACAAAACAGAGAACATCCCTGGTCATCCCTACTGCCTCTGATCTGGCGGAATCACTAAACAGTGAACATCCCTGGTCCTCCCTACTGCCTTTGATCTGGCGGACTCACTAAACAGAGAACATCCCTGGTCCTCTCTACTGCCTCTGATCTGGAGGACTCACTAAACAGTGAACATCCCGGTCCTCCCTACTGCCTCTGATCTGGCAGACTCACTAAACAGAGAACATCCCTGATCATCCCTACTGCCTCTGATCTGGCAGACTCACAAAACAGAGAACATCCCAGGTCCTCCCTACTGCCTCTGATCTGGCAGACTCACTAAACAGAGAACATCCATGGTCCTCCCAACTGCCTCTGATCTGGCAGACTCACTAAACAGTGAACATCCCTGGTCCTCCCTACTGCCTCTGATCTGGAGGACTCACTAAACAGAGAACATCCCTGGTCATCCCTACTGCCTCTGATCTGGAGGACTCACAAAACAGAGAACATCCCTGGTCCTCCCTACTGCCTCTGATCTGGCAGACTCACTAAACAGTGAACATCCCTGGTCATCCCTATTGCCTCTGATCTGGCAGACTCACTAAACAGTGAACATCCCTGGTCCTCCCTACTGCCTCTGATCTGGAGGACTCACTAAACAGAGAACATCCCTGGTCATCCCTACTGCCTCTGATCTGGAGGACTCACAAAACAGAGAACATCCCTGGTCATCCCTACTGCCTCTGATCTGGAGGACTCACAAAACAGAGAACATCCCTGGTCATCCCTACTGCCTCTGATCTGGCGGACTCACTAAACAGTGAACATCCCTGGTCCTCCCTACTGCCTCTGATCTGGCAGACTCACTAAACAGAGAACATCCCTGGTCATCCCTACTGCCTCTGATCTGGAGGACTCACAAAACAGAGAACATCCCTGGTCCTCCCTACTGCCTCTGATCTGGCAGACTCACTAAACAGTGAACATCCCTGGTCATCCCTACTGCCTCTGATCTGGCGGAATCACTAAACAGTGAACATCCCTGGTCCTCCCTACTGCCTCTGATCTGGAGGACTCACTAAACAGAGAACATCCCTGGTCCTCCCTACTGCCTCTGATCTGGCAGACTCACTAAACAGTGAACATGCCTGGTCCTCCCTACTGCCTCTGATCTGGAGGACTCACTAAACAGAGAACATCCCTGATCATCCCTACTGCCTCTGATCTGGCAGACTCACAAAACAGAGAACATCCCTGGTCCTCCCTACTGCCTCTGATCTGGCAGACTCACTAAACAGAGAACATCCATGGTCCTCCCAACTGCCTCTGATCTGGCAGACTCACTAAACAGTGAACATCCCTGGTCCTCCCTACTGCCTCTGATCTGGAGGACTCACTAAACAGAGAACATCCCTGGTCATCCCTACTGCCTCTGATCTGGAGGACTCACAAAACAGAGAACATCCCTGGTCCTCCCTACTGCCTCTGATCTGGCAGACTCACTAAACAGTGAACATCCCTGGTCATCCCTATTGCCTCTGATCTGGCAGACTCACTAAACAGTCAACATCCCTGGTCATCCCTACTGCCTCTGATCTGGAGGACTCACAAAACAGAGAACATCCCTGGTCATCCCTACTGCCTCTGATCTGGAGGACTCACAAAACAGAGAACATCCCTGGTCATCCCTACTGCCTCTGATCTGGCGGAATCACTAAACAGTGAACATCCCTGGTCCTCCCTACTGCCTTTGATCTGGCGGACTCACTAAACAGAGAACATTCCTGGTCCTCCCTACTGCCTCTGATCTGGAGGACTCACTAAACAGTGAACATCCCTGGTCCTCCCTACTGCCTCTGATCTGACGGACTCACTAAACAGTGAACATCCCTGGTCCTCCCTACTGCCTTTGATCTGGCGGACTCACTAAACAGAAAACATCCCTGGTCCTCCCTACTGCCTCTGATCTGGAGGACTCACTAAAAAGTGAACATCCCTGGTCCTCCCTACTGCCTCTGATCTGGAGGACTCACTAAACAGAGAACATCCCTGATCATCCCTACTGCCTCTGATCTGGCAGACTCACAAAACAGTGAACATCCCTGGTCCTCCCTACTGCCTCTGATCTGGAGGACTCACTAAACAGAGAACATCCCTGGTCATCCCTACTGCCTCTGATCTGTTGGACTCACAAAACAGAGAACATCCCTGGTCCTCCCTACTGCCTCTGATCTGGCAGACTCACTAAACAGTGAACATCCCTGGTCATCCCTATTGCCTCTGATCTGGCAGACTCACTAAACAGTGAACATCCCTGGTCCTCCCTACTGCCTCTGATCTGGCAGACTCACTAAACAGAGAACATCCCTGGTCCTCCCTACTGCCTCTGATCTGGCAGACACACTAAACAGAGAACATCCCTGGTCCTCCCTACTGCCTCTGATCTGGAGGACTCACAAAACAGAGAACATCCCTGGTCATCCCTACTGCCTCTGATCTGGCAGACTCACTAAACAGTGAACATCCCTGGTCCTCCCTACTGCCTCTGATCTGGCAGACTCACTAAACAGTGAACATCCCTGGTCCTCCCTACTGCCTCTGATCTGGCAGACTCACAAAACAGAGAACATCCCTGGTCCTCCCTACTGCCTCTGATCTGGCAGACTCACTAAACAGAGAACATCCATGGTCCTCCCAACTGCCTCTGATCTGGCAGACTCACTAAACAGTGAACATCCCTGGTCCTCCCTACTGCCTCTGATCTGGAGGACTCACTAAACAGAGAACATCCCTGGTCATCCCTACTGCCTCTGATCTGGAGGACTCACAAAACAGAGAACATCCCTGGTCCTCCCTACTGCCTCTGATCTGGCAGACTCACTAAACAGAGAACATCCATGGTCCTCCCAACTGCCTCTGATCTGGCAGACTCACTAAACAGTGAACATCCCTGGTCCTCCCTACTGCCTCTGATCTGGAGGACTCACTAAACAGAGAACATCCCTGGTCATCCCTACTGCCTCTGATCTGGAGGACTCACAAAACAGAGAACATCCCTGGTCCTCCCTACTGCCTCTGATCTGGCAGACTCACTAAACAGTGAACATCCCTGGTCATCCCTATTGCCTCTGATCTGGCAGACTCACTAAACAGTCAACATCCCTGGTCATCCCTACTGCCTCTGATCTGGAGGACTCACAAAACAGAGAACATCCCTGGTCATCCCTACTGCCTCTGATCTGGAGGACTCACAAAACAGAGAACATCCCTGGTCATCCCTACTGCCTCTGATCTGGCGGAATCACTAAACAGTGAACATCCCTGGTCCTCCCTACTGCCTTTGATCTGGCGGACTCACTAAACAGAGAACATCCCTGGTCCTCCCTACTGCCTCTGATCTGGAGGACTCACTAAACAGAGAACATCCCTGGTCCTCCCTACTGCCTCTGATCTGGAGGACTCACAAAACAGAGAACATCCCTGGTCATCCCTACTGCCTCTGATCTGGCAGACTCACTAAACAGTGAACATCCCTGGTCCTCCCTACTGCCTCTGATCTGGCAGACTCACTAAACAGTGAACATCCCTGGTCCTCCCTACTGCCTCTGATCTGGCAGACTCACAAAACAGAGAACATCCCTGGTCCTCCCTACTGCCTCTGATCTGGCAGACTCACTAAACAGAGAACATCCATGGTCCTCCCAACTGCCTCTGATCTGGCAGACTCACTAAACAGTGAACATCCCTGGTCCTCCCTACTGCCTCTGATCTGGAGGACTCACTAAACAGAGAACATCCCTGGTCATCCCTACTGCCTCTGATCTGGAGGACTCACAAAACAGAGAACATCCCTGGTCCTCCCTACTGCCTCTGATCTGGCAGACTCACTAAACAGAGAACATCCCTGGTCCTCCCTACTGCCTCTGATCTGGAGGACTCACTAAACAGTGAACATCCCTGGTCCTCCCTACTGCCTCTGATCTGGAGGACTCACTAAACAGAGAACATCCCTGGTCATCCCTACTGCCTCTGATCTGGAGGACTCACAAAACAGAGAACATCCCTGGTCCTCCCTACTGCCTCTGATCTGGCAGACTCACTAAACAGTGAACATCCCTGGTCATCCCTACTGCCTCTGATCTGGCAGACTCACTAAACAGTCAACATCCCTGGTCATCCCTACTGCCTCTGATCTGGAGGACTCACAAAACAGAGAACATCCCTGGTCATCCCTACTGCCTCTGATCTGGAGGACTCACAAAACAGAGAACATCCCTGGTCATCCCTACTGCCTCTGATCTGGCGGAATCACTAAACAGTGAACATCCCTGGTCCTCCCTACTGCCTTTGATCTGGCGGACTCACTAAACAGAGAACATCCCTGGTCCTCCCTACTGCCTCTGATCTGGAGGACTCACTAAACAGTGAACATCCCTGGTCCTCCCTACTGCCTCTGATCTGACGGACTCACTAAACAGTGAACATCCCTGGTCCTCCCTACTGCCTTTGATCTGGCGGACTCACTAAACAGAAAACATCCCTGGTCCTCCCTACTGCCTCTGATCTGGAGGACTCACTAAACAGTGAACATCCCTGGTCCTCCCTACTGCCTCTGATCTGGAGGACTCACTAAACAGAGAACATCCCTGATCATCCCTACTGCCTCTGATCTGGCAGACTCACAAAACAGTGAACATCCCTGGTCCTCCCTACTGCCTCTGATCTGGAGGACTCACTAAACAGAGAACATCCCTGGTCATCCCTACTGCCTCTGATCTGTTGGACTCACAAAACAGAGAACATCCCTGGTCCTCCCTACTGCCTCTGATCTGGCAGACTCACTAAACAGTGAACATCCCTGGTCATCCCTATTGCCTCTGATCTGGCAGACTCACTAAACAGTGAACATCCCTGGTCCTCCCTACTGCCTCTGATCTGGCAGACTCACTAAACAGAGAACATCCCTGGTCCTCCCTACTGCCTCTGATCTGGCAGACTCACTAAACAGAGAACATCCCTGGTCCTCCCTACTGCCTCTGATCTGGAGGACTCACAAAACAGAGAACATCCCTGGTCATCCCTACTGCCTCTGATCTGGCAGACTCACTAAACAGTGAACATCCCTGGTCCTCCCTACTGCCTCTGATCTGGCAGACTCACTAAACAGTGAACATCCCTGGTCCTCCCTACTGCCTCTGATCTGGCGGACTCACTAAACAGAGAACATCCCTGGTCCTCCCTACTGCCTCTGATCTGGAGGACTCACTAAACAGAGAACATCCCTGGTCCTCCCTACTGCCTCTGATCTGGCGGACTCACTAAACACAAATGCTTCGTTTGTAAATTATGTCTGAGTTTTGGAGTGTGCTCCTGGCTATCCGTTAAAAATATATATATATATACATATGGTACGGTCTAGTTTGCTTACTATAAGGAACTTCAAATGGTTTATACTTTTGCTTTTACTTTTGATACATTTAATAAATTCCATTTACTTTTGACACTTAAGAATATTTTAAACCAAATACTTTTGGACTTTTACTCAGGTAGTATTTTACTTGAGTCATTTTCTATTAAGGTATCTTTACTTTTACTCGAGTATGACAATTGAAATACTTTTTTCACCACTGTCCAGATATGTAAAACACAAAATACATTTTTTGCATCAATTTTACAAAGCTTTATCTCGCTCAAATTACTTATTTGACCTTGTTGGCACCAATAAAGCTTTGTATCAATTAAAAGACCTCTATATTAAGAATTCACAAAATAACAGATAGAGACATTGTCTTTGTCTATAAACCACTCACTTACAGTCCTGCCATGTACCAGTGTGCCTCCATTATCAGTGTTCCCATTGGCAGCAGAGAGAAGAGCTCAAGTTTGAGCAAATTTCCCAGCGGTAAGACATGCCATTTAAGTGTATTCTATTGTTGTGGGTGAGATGCATTAAGCTTCTCCCTGGTACATCAGAGCTCTGTCCCGGCGTATGGATTTAAGTGTAGTCTATTGTTGTGGATGAGATGCATTAGGCTTCTCCCTGGTACATCAGAGCTCTGTCCCGGCGTATGGATTTAAGTGTATTCTATTGTTGTGGATGAGATGCATTAGGCTTCTCCCTGGTACATCAGAGCTCTGTCCCGGCGTGAGAAAAACTCACATTGGAGATTTGGGTTGGAATTTAACACATGGTCCATAGTGCCATTGTTAAATGTGTTTAGATGAATGACCTTTTGTGAACAGTGATTCATTAGGTCAGAATATTACAGTACAGTAGACCTCCATAACACAGGGAAAAGCCTTTTACATTCCAACGCAGACGGACTCACTGTGTGTCTCGTACCATCATTTGATTGTTGCTATGACTAGAGAAAATTATTTATTTGAAATGCATTAAACTGTCATTTAAAACAACAATAAAAACGTTTGAGAAGATACATACAGCCGGTTAAATGGTTGATAACGTGGTTAAATGGTTGATAAGGTGGTTAAATGGTTGATAACGTGGTTAAATGGTTGATAACATGGTTAAATGGTTGATAACGTGGTTAAATGGTTGATAAGGTGGTTAAATAGTTGATAAGGTGGTTAAATGGTTGATAACGTGGTTAAATGGTTGATAACGTGGTTAAATGGTTGATAACGTGGTTAAATGGTTGATAACGTGGTTAAATGGTTGATAATGTGGTTAAATGGTTGATAACGTGGTTAAATGGTTGATAACGTGGTTAAATGGTTGATAAGGTGGTTAAATGGTTGATAACGTGGTTGAATGGTTGATAACGTGGTTAAATGGTTGATAACGTGGTTAAATGGTTGATAACGTGGTTAAATGGTTGATAACGTGGTTAAATGGTTGATAACGTGGTTAAATGGTTGATAACGTGGTTAAATGGTTGATAACGTGGTTAAATGGTTGATAACGTGGTTAAATGGTTGATAACGTGGTTAAATGGTTGATAACGTGGTTGAATGGTTGATAACGTGGTTAAATGGTTGATAACGTGGTTAAATGGTTGATAACGTGGTTAAATGGTTGATAACGTGGTTAAATGGTTGATAATGTGGTTAAATAGTTGATAACGTGGTTAAATGGTTGATAACGTGGTTAAATGGTTGATAACGTGGTTAAATGGTTGATAACGTGGTTAAATGGTTGATAACGTGGTTAAATGGTTGATAACGTGTTTAAATGGTTGATAACCCTTGAATCACCGTACATACAATAGGTTGATTTGGAGTAAGTTGAGGAATAACCCGACAGTTTTAATTGGGAAGCCATGACCAGTTCGTGACCTTTCCGTCGAGGTTCACATGGCCAGTGTATAACTGCTCCGTCTGCTCAGCCAGTATATGAGAGACTCCATTCACACTTAAATGGTTGTGTTCATTTCTGCCTGACGTCCAACAAAATCTACCGTCCTCGGGTCAAAGACTGGCGTTCCTTTAAAAAAATGTTTTTTTTTAATTACAATTGAATGTTCAGGCTTTCTGTTTTAACACATTTGTCTGCGAGAGCTTGAAACAAGGGATGATTTAGATTCCCAATGCTTTTCAGTGAGAACATTGCTACTACACCTGTCCAGACAGCATATTTTATTCAGTCTTAACGATGACAAGAGAAGGCAAAGAAAGATTGTCGTAGCGATTGGCTGTAAGAGGGTAGATCGTTCTGTGTGCTATAGGTGAGTTCCTTTTCTCTCTCATTTTTGTGTCTTTCAAGACTTCATTTAGATTTTTGCAACATAGAGAGAGCGGAACAGAGAGATACCCCCCCCCCCCAAAAAAAAAAAAATAGTTGAATCTCCAAACGTAGTACATTTATTTACAGTGGGGCAAAAAAGTATTTAGTCAGCCACCAATTGTGCAAGTTCTCCCACTTAAAAAGATGAGAGAGGCCTGTAATTTTTATCATAGGTACACTTCAACTATGACAGACAAAATGGGAAACAAAATCCAGAAAACCACATTGTAGGATTTTTAATGAATTTATTTGCAAATTATGGTGGAAAATAAGTATTTGTTCAATAACAAAAGTGTATCTCAATAATGTGTTATATACACTTGGTTGGCAATGACAGAGGTCAAACGTTTTTCTCTCACTATCACGCTCTACCCTCTCTCTCTCTCTTACACTCCACCGTCTCTCTCTCCCTCTACCCTCTCTCTCTCTCTCTACCCCTCTCTCTCTCTCTCTCTACCCGCTCTGTCTGTCTTCTCTCACTCTCTACCTTCTCTCTCTCGGCGGTAATTGAATCTTCAAAGATATATGTTCCACTACTTCTACCAGAGAATTAGGATTGATGATCTAACAGACTATTAGGGTTGATGACCTAACAGAGTATTAGAATTGATGACCTAACAGATTATGGTTGATGACCTAACAGAGTATTAGAGTTGATGACCTCACAGAGCATCCGGGTTGATGACCTAACAGAGCATTAGAGTTGATGACCTCACAGAGCATCCGGGTTGATGACCTAACAGAGTATTAGAGTTGATGACCTAACAGAGTATTAGAGTTGATGACCTCACAGAGCATCCGGGTTGATGACCTAACAGAGTATTAGAGTTGATGACCTAACAGAGTATTAGAGTTGATGACCTAACAGAGTATTAGAGTTGATGACCTCACAGAGCATCCGGGTTGATGACCTAACAGAGTATTAGAGTTGATGACCTAACAGAGTATTAGAGTTGATGACCTCACAGAGCATCCGGGTTGATGACCTAACAGAGTATTAGAGTTGATGACCTCACAGAGCATCCGGGTTGATGACCTAACAGAGTATTAGAGTTGATGACCTAACAGAGTATTAGAGTTGATAAATGGAAAATGTTCATTTGATCAGGAAAGAGAGAAAAAACATGTTTATCCATTTTCAGTTGAGTTAGATGCTCCTCCTCATCAAAACTGATAACGGCTGTGCAGAAATCATGTTTTTCTATATTCGTAATGTGAGTAGTTTCATAATGAAGGCCTGTCATTAAAAAGAGAGGAGTGTCTGGACAATGAATGAGACTTAATGCAGTTATTATCTCGTTCAGTTTGGGCTAAAAACAGGTCTGTTGGAAATAAATTAGCTACGGAAATGTAATGAAAAACAAACCAGGATGACCACACGGTAAATTACAGTCAAATAAGAACTGAAATCCCTCAAGACCTATAGTAAATGTAGTTTAATTAAGACACAGAACTAATAAAGTATATGATATGTAGCCTACCCAAGTTTAAGCCAACTCCTGTCATTTTCGTCACTGGCAGACTGCCAAGTGTAAAATTGAATAAATGATGGAATATGTTGGGTAAAACAAAGTGTAGAACGGCCAGCAGTAAATTGAGGAAGCTTTTCTGTATCATAATCATTTTTATTAATCAAATACACCATACTGGAGCAAATGTCTCTGAAAATATCACAAATAGATTTTTCTTTCATTCATGAATTTATAGGGTTGGTGAAAATCTCTACATTAGTGACTCTGAACATCTTTCTTTTGTTAAGCCATGGGTTCAGGTTTAGGTTCAGGTTTAGGTTTAGGTTCAGGTTCAGGTTTAGGTTTAGGTTCAGGTTCAGGTTTAGGTTCAGGTTTAGGTGCAGGTTTAGGTTTAGGTTCAGGTTTAGGTTCAGGTTCAGGTTTAGGTTTAGGTTTAGGTTTAGGTTCAGGTTTAGGTTCAGGTTTAGGTTGCGAGGAGAGGAGTCGGGGTTAAGGACAGGAAAGACCAACACCAACATTGGCTGTGTGCAGTAGATCATCTGTGTCGATGAGCGGAGGTGATTCAACATGAAGAATCGTCGGTAAGTGAACAGAAACTGCCGGCCGTGGGTTTGTGGTCAGAGGCGATAGGACCGACACCTGCTGCACACGGCCCACATTCGTTGTGGTCTGTATGGTCCATTAGGCTGTGTCAGGAGCAGAATGTACTGTGAGCCACGTCAGGACAAAAAACATTTACATGCATACATACATGGTAGTTTTACAAATACACCAAGAGAATGCTCATCATAATGGTATTACGTTTCCACAAAAAAAGCCACGGATACTTTTTAACCTAGTCTTGTTTTACATACCACCAAAATAGAAACACAGTCTCTTCACAACACTTCAAATAATGAACAAGCGAATATCAGGTTGGAAGGCAAGTGGGAGATAAAAAGAAGAGGGATACATTAAAAGGAGACAGTCGTTTCTTTCCCCCGATACTAAAAACAAAAACAAATGTACAACTGTGTGCAGATTTGAAAAACAACCGCAACTTGATTTAGCTTCATTTTGTATTTTTCTCTCTTTCTTTGTCTCGTTCTGTCCATCCTCAAATCGGTTCCTCTTCCTCTCTTTCTCAGTGTCCCTCCAGTTCTGATCAAGTCTACTTTCAGTCCAGTGTCAGAATCATGGAGTCCTCAGAATCACATCTCAGGCGTATCATAAGCGTGGGGGGGTATGTCCTCCCATAAAAGGGAGTTAGGGTGGGGACGAGGGTGGGTGTTGTACAGAGAGAAGCGGGGGGGTATGTCCTCCCATAAAAGGGAGTTAGGGTGGGGACGAGGGTGGGTGTTGTACAGAGAGAAGCGGGGGGGGGTATGTCCTCCCGTAAAAGGGAGTTAGGGTGGGGACGAGGGTGGGTGTTGTACAGAGAGAAGCGGGGGTCTTGGTAGATTGAGGAGGCTGCCTGGGGGCTCAGGTAAGAGTCTGGGTGCCTGGAGAGCAGGGGGGGAGGGGCTGGGGGCAGGGCAGGGCAGCGGGGATGGTACAGGGATCCAGAAAGTAGTGGGTGACAATAAGCTAGGGTTAAAATGAAGGCACGCATCCTGCTTCTTGCACACCTTGCTCCTAACACACCTGAGAGACAAAGAGAAGAAAAGTTAGAAGTTGCAGAATGTTGAGAAATTTAGAAAAAAAGGGCATAATAAGTTTAACTGGAAGTTCAATCGACAAAAAAGATACATGAAAACAATAATTAACAATCTTCACTTCTCCGGGTCTTACTGATATTTAGTATTTAGTATTTAATTAGGATCCCCAATTAGCTGTCGCCAAGGCTATGCTTCCTTGGGTCCAAACAGGAAACAAAACACAACAAATAAAATACATAAAGATAAATAGACATAGCACTACATTTACATTACAATTTAGTCATTCAGCAGATGTTCCCAGCAACCAACAGCAAGTGCATTCATCTAAAGATAACCACATGTCACAGTCGTATCACAACCAAGTATCACATATCACTACATAATACAATACAAAATATAATACAAAATGCATACAACTATCTCTTCATAAGGTATTTTTTAAATCAGTTTTTTTAAAATCTGGTTTTATGGGTAGCTTGAGTTATCTGGGGTGGCAGAGAGTTCCATGTAGTCATGGCTCTATTATAACTGTGTGTTTCCCAGCCTCTGTTCTGGACCTGGGGACCGTGAAGAGACCTCTGGTTGCATGTCTTGTGTTCCATCCTACTTTCCTTGTGTTGTAACGATGAGTGTCCGAACTGTGTGTCAACTACTTGAACAGACAGTTCAGTATCATCAACACATCAATACCTCGCACAAAGACCAATGGTGATGCGGGTCAATCTCTTTGAGCCAGGAGAGATTGACATTCGTCCTCCGTATACAACTAAGTGCAATACGTGCTGCTCTGTTATGGACAGACTGCAATTTGCCTACATTCTTCTTTGCGGCACCTGACCACCCAACTGGACAGTAGTCCAGGTGCGCCAAAACTAGGGTCTGTCTGGTTTAACGGGGATATCGTGAAACACCTTAGGATGGAAAGACCGCTTCCCACTTTAGTATCCATTTAGTCTAAAGATTTTGACCATGATAGCTTGATATCAAAGAGGACACCCAGCAGTTTAGTCTCAAGTCTCTCAATAGACAATTTATTCAATAATAGATCCGTATGATCCATTAATATCCATAATAGATCCATTTAGGGTTGAGCGAGTGATTTGTCCCAAGAAATATGCTTTTAGTTTTGAGATATTTATCACCAGCCTATAGCTAGTTACCCATTCTAAAATTAACTGGAGCTCTATTTCAAGGGTGTCAGCCACTTATTTTACTGTTGTAGCTGACGTGTATACTGCTGAGTTATCAGCATACATGGACACACAGGCTTGATTCAAGGTCAGTGGAAGGTCATTAGTAAACACAGAAAACATTAATGGTCCAAGCTGGCTGCCCTGCGGTACACCACACTTAACCAAATTTGCATTTGAGAGGCTTCCATTAAAGAAAACCCTCTGTGTTCTATTAGCTATGTAACTGTCCATCCATGATAAGGCAGAGGATGCTATATTTTCAAGCAATATGTTATGATCAATGATTGCAATGATATCAATTGTTTGCATGTCATTCCTGTTTGCTAATCATGTCTACAAAAAAAGTTATTAAAGTGGTTGGCAATGTCAAAGGGTTTTGTTATGAACAAGCCATCAGCCTCAATGAAGGATGGAGCTGAGTTAGCTTTTCTACCTAGAATTTCATTTAATGTATTCCAGAGCTTTTTTACTATCATTCTTTATATAATTTATTTGTTCCGTGGTATAGTTTCTTCTTCTTTTTTTTGTTTAACTTAGTTAGGTGATTTCTCAATTCGCTGTATGTTTGCCAATCTCATATGGTGACATTCTTATTTTCCATTCCCTTGTCATTCCCTTAGCCTCCTCCTTCTCAGTCATACAGCATCAATGTTTCAAAATGGCCTCTATATTTCTTGTGTCTGTCTTATGAAGATTCTACTCACTTTTGTCAGCTCCTTTTAAAGCCTGCACTTCATTTATAGATCAGTGAGGCTTTGTGAGCCATCTGCTGCCCTATTTCCTCTGCATTAACTTTAAAGCACATTTATAAAAAAGTGAGTATGTTGTCCTATAACTATAACGACGCTCTAACAAACACAATCCCAAGAGTATTGACAAAGTTCTTTGTGAAGTAGAAAAATACAGAGGAACAAAGACAATTAGAATATGTCTGAGGAACCATTCTATTCTGTTCTGCTGTCAGAACAGTCAGAACTTTTTTTTTCTCTCCATATTTCTCTCTTTTTTTTTTAAAGATTCTAGGGGGCAATTTACATCCCCTGGTCTTCAATTCGCTGCAACCACTGAGAAGGCTTTAGTCTATTAGTAATTGTGAAGCCCCACTTTGGGGCTAATTAGAGTGCTGTAGCTGACTGGGACGGTCTGGTTCCCCAGAGTTCAGGCACTGGATGAGAAAGAAAGGTTATTTGTCTGTCCTGAACAAAGTGATTAGGGTGAAGCCGGGAAGCTACTTAATAAATGAGCATCAAATGTCCTGCGCTGCTGCCGCCGACATTGCCGTGTTGCCGTCGCCACCGACAACACCAATTATGTCACCGAGAAAAATCACACAATGTTTTGTGCTGTTGAGACTGCTGGAAGTGTTACAACCACTCTGTGTTTTCTAAAGTACTGTTCTTTAAAACTGAATAGGAGGAGGAAGGCCACACACAATTAGGGGTCCTATACTCCTGAATGCATCCTAATAAGGGAAAATAATATTCTCCTGAATGCATCCTGGATCCATCCCAATACGGTAAAATAATATTCTCCTGAATGCATCCTGGATCCATCCCAATACGGGAAAATAATATTCTCCTGAATGCATCCTGGATCCATCCCAATACGGGAAAATAATATTCTCCTGAATGCATCCTGGATCCATCCCAATACGGAAAAATAATATTCTCCTGAATGCATCCTGGATCCATCCCAATACGGGAAAATAATATTCTCCTGAATGCATCCTGGATCCATCCCAATACGGGAAAATAATATTCTCCTGAATGCATCCTGGATCCATCCCAATACGGGAAAATAATATTCTCCTGAATGCATCCTGGATCCATCCCAATACGGGAAAATAATATTCTCCTGAATGCATCCTGGATCCATCCCAATACGGGAAAATAATATTCTCCTGAATGCATCCTGGATAGATCCCAATACGGGAAAATAATATTCTCCTGAATGCATCCTGGATCCATCCCAATACGGGAAAATAATATTCTCCTGAATGCATCCTGGATCCATCCCAATACGGGAAAATAATATTCTCCTGAATGCATCCTGGATCCATCCCAATACGGGAAAATAATATTCTCCTGAATGCATCCTGGATCCATCCCAATACGGGAAAATAATATTCTCCTGAATGCATCCTGGATCCATCCCAATACGGGAACATAATATACATTCAATAAAGTGCCTCCTCAGCAAGATCATTTTAAGTGTGTGTGTGTGTGTGTGTGTGTTTAATAATTCTCTCTCTCGCTCCTATAATTAAAGCACCGGAGCCAATATTCAGATTGCATTTTAGCATTAATAATTCAGCTGGTTTCACTGCAATTGATGTTGAAGCATCAATAAACAATGAGTCCTCATATTTACTGCAGCCCGTGTGGTGAGAGAGACGTGGTGGTGGAGGGGTGAGCGTGAGGCTTAAACAGACATTTAAAATTAAGCCAGATAATGCAAAGGCTTTCAATTTGAACGTGAGCTGCTCTTAGTGCTGATTTGTAAAAAAAAAAAAGAAGAAGAAAAAAAAAAGTGACGAGGCCCTAAAAGGCCTGGTGATGGAGGGAGGGAGAGGAGGGAGAGGAGGAGGGCTTAATGGAGGGAGGGAGAGGAGGGAGAGGAGGAGGGCTTAATGGAGGGAGGGAGCTCCCTCGCAGCTCCACTCAAGGTAATAAATGTATGGTCCTACTCCCAACAATATCACTCCTCTCTTTCAGTAAGACACACACACACGCACGCACGCACGCACGCACGCACGCACGCACACACACACACACACACACACACACACACACACACACACACACACACACACACACACACACACACACACACACACACACACACACACACACACACACACACACACACACACACACACACACACACACACACACACACACACACACACACACACAACGAACAAAGGGACACACGCAGTCAACTCACGCAACGGGGCGGACCCACACACACACAAAATGTCCTCTGATACACCCAGATGAAGCACTAATAAAACTGTGTTATGACCCAACGATATGAGCACCTACTGGCACGACACAGACAGAAAGAGGGGAATAAACTAATGTTATACTAACGTCATTATATAACATTAAACTAATGTTATTATGTTTGTAGAGTAAATGGGTGGTCTGGCTGACATTGCTTCAGCTGGAGGGGGGGGGGGGTAAAAACCCTAAACCGGGACAAGCCCCAGATAACAGAACTAATAGCTGGAACTTTGGTAGCATCTCTATGACTAGCCTGTTCATAATGCATTAGAAGTTCATTTATAACGTTGTGTTGTGTGTTATAGTGCATTTTATGAAACAGCGATTATTCATATAGAATGTTACACAAACGTTTTACTCATCGCTATGGCAGGGTGGCCTAGTGAGGCAGGGTGGCCTGGTGGGGCAGGGTGGCCTAGTGAGGCAGGGTGGCCTAGAGCGGCCTGGTGGGGCAGGGTGGCCTAGTGTGGCAGGGTGGCCTAGTGAGGCAGGGTGGCCTGGTGGGGCAGGGTGGCCTAGTGAGGCAGGGTGGCCTAGAGCGGCCTGGTGGGGCAGGGTGGCCTAGTGTGGCAGGGTGGCCTAGTGAGGCAGGGTAGCCTAGTGTGGCAGGGTGGCCTGGTGCGGCAGGGTGGCCTAGTGTGGCATGGTAGCCTAGTGAGGCAGGGTGGCCTAGAGCGGCCTGGTGGGGCAGGGTGGCCTAGTGTGGCAGGGTGGCCTAGTGAGGCAGGGTGGCCTAGTGAGGCAGGGTGGCCTAGAGCGGCCTGGTGGGGCATGGTGGCCTAGTGTGGCATGGTAGCCTGGTGGGGCAGGGTGGCCTAGTGGATAGAGTATTGGACTAGTAACTGAAAGGTTGCAAGTTCTAATCCCCGAGCTGACAAGGTACAAATCTGTCGTTCTGCCCCTGAACAGGCAGTTAACCCACTGTTCCTAGGCCGTCATTGAAAATAAGAATTTGTTCTTAAACTGACTTGCCTGGTTAAATAAAGGTAAAATAAAAATAAATGTACATCTCTATAACTTGTTATAAGCATGTGTTGAACCTTTTTATCATTTCGTTACAAAAAAAAAGGCAATTTCATCATCGACAAAACAGAGATCTGTGATGAACCCGCGGGCCTGCACCGTCACGTCTCAGACCTGGTACTGGATGTAATAAATCGACTCAGGCCCGACTGCCACTCATAATGATGGAACACCAACCGAATGATGGAAAAATCTATCCCCCCCCCCCCCATCCAAAATTAAAATTCATCTTTGGTCAATAAGATGTAATATCTGTTGCAGCGCTGCTTTCAGTAAAGAGTAAATGAATCAATGTTGTCAATACATAATTATAAGTATAATAAGTATGAAAAAGGTTGTGGGAGATAATTAGGTTTTTTGTTTCCTGGTGTCTGGCTTGGCATAGAATGTCATATTCTTTGAAGGGGATGATAGTTGCTGTAACAAATTCGCTCCCGATTGAATGACACTGCACTTTTTCTCGTCTGGCCCCAAGCCCTGACAGCTACAGGTAACCTGTGTGGATACAGGAAGTAACTAGAAGAGCCGTGTTTTTTTTTTACAACAAAACAAACAAACAAAACACTCCCTGATTCATGATGTCGTTGTTATTTCATTTGAAAGTTCTCTAATATTATCTTTTATATCTTTGCATAAAAGGTGCTGAGATTTGATTTTTGTTTTAGTAACACAAAAACAAAAGATGAGGAAAGCTACAAAGCTACAACCAGTGTTCAAGCTAGTTGTCATTCATTAGCTGACAGACAGAGGGTTACGTTAGGTAGGTTTCAAGCCTGATCGAAGACCTTTAGGTCAACATGTTACAGTCTTTCTCTCAGGCTACGGGAGTGACAAGTGGCATCCCAGTTTGAGAACAACTGGCCAACGACCTCCAGTGCTCAAGCTACAAACACCGTCATGTATTAGCTAGCTGGCATACCATATTACCACCATACTGAGGGACCTCACCATATTACCACCATACTGAGGGACCTCACCATATTACCACCATACCATATTACCACCATACTGAGGGACCTCACCATATTACCACCATACCATATTACCACCATACTGAGGGACCTCACCATATTACCACCATACCATATTACCACCATACTGAGGGACCTCACCATATTACCACCATACCATATTACCACCATACTGAGGGACCTCACCATATTACCACCATACCATATTACCACCATACTGAGGGACCTCACCATATTACCACCATACCATATTACCACCATACTGAGGGACCTCACCATATTACCACCATACCATATTACCACCATACTGAGGGACCTCACCATATTACCACCATACTGAGGGACCTCACCATATTACCACCATACTGAGGGACCTCACCATATTACCACCATACTGAAGAGACCTCACCATATTACCACCATACTGAGGGACCTCACCATATTACCACCATACCATATTATCACCATACCATATTATCACCATACCATATTACCACCATACTGAGGGACCTCACCATACCATATTACCACCATACCATATTACCACCAAAGTGAGGGACCTCACCATACCATATTACCACCATACTGAGGGACCTCACCATACCATATTACCACCATACTGAGGGACCTCACCATATTACCACCATACTGAGGGACCTCACCATACCATATTACCACCATACCATATTACCACCAAACTGATGGACCTCACTATACCATATTACCACCATACTGAGGGACCTCACCATATTACCACCATACTGAGGGACCTCACCATATTACCACCATACTGAGGGACCTCACCATACCATATTACCACCATACTGAGGGACCTCACCATATTACCACCATACTGAGGGACCTCACCATACCATATTACCACCATACCATATTACCACCAAACTGATGGACCTCACTATACCATATTACCACCATACTGAGGGACCTCACCATATTACCACCATACTGAGGGACCTCACCATACCATATTATCACCATACCATATTACCACCATACCATATTATCACCATACTGAGAGACTCACCATACCATATTATCACCATACCATATTACCACCATACTGAGGGACCTCGACATACCATATTATCACCATACCATATTACACCCATACCATATTACCACCATACTGAGGGACCTCGACATACCATATTATCACCATACCATATTATCACCATACCATATTACCACCATACTGAGGGACCTCGACATACCACATTATCCCCATACCATATTACCACCATACCATATTACCACCATACCACATTATCCCCATAACATATTATCACCATACCATATTACCACCATACCATATTACCACCATACCATATTACCACCATACCATATTACCACCATACCACATTATCCCCATAACATATTATCACCATACCATATTACCACCATACCATATTACCACCATACCATATTACCACCATACCAGATTACCACCATACCATATTACCACCATACCATATTATCACCATACCATATTACCACCATACCATATTACCACCATACCATATTACCACCATACCATATTACCACCATACCATATTACCACCATACCATATTATCACCATACCATATTACCACCATACCATATTACCACCATACCATATTACCACCATACCACATTATCCCCATAACATATTATCACCATACCATATTACCACCATACCATATTACCACCATACCATATTACCACCATACCATATTACCACCATACCATATTACCACCATACCATATTATCACCATACCATATTACCACCATACCATATTACCACCATACCATATTACCACCATACCACATTATCCCCATAACATATTATCACCATACCATATTACCACCATACCATATTACCACCATACCATATTACCACCATACCATATTACCACCATACCATATTACCACCATACCATACCATATTACCACCATACCATATTACCACCATACCATATTACCACCATACCATATTACCACCATACCATATTACCACCATACCATATTACCACCATACCATATTACCACCATACCATATTACCACCATACCATATTACCACCATACCACATTATCCCCATACCATATTATCACCATACCATATTACCACCATACCATATTACCACCATACTTAGGGACCTCACCATACCACATTATCCCCATACCATATTATCACCATACCATATTACCACCATACCATATTACCACCATACCATATTACCACCATACCATATTACCACCATACCATATTACCACCATACCACATTATCCCCATACCACATTACCACCATACCATATTACCACCATACCATATTACCACCATACCATATTACCACCATACCATATTACCACCATACCATATTACCACCATACCATATTACCACCATACCATATTACCACCATACCATATTACCACCATACCATATTACCACCATACCATATTACCACCATACCATATTACCACCATACCATATTACCACCATACCATATTACCACCATACCATATTACCACCATACCATATTACCACCATACCATATTACCACCATACCATATTACCACCATACCATATTACCACCATACCATATTACCACCATACCATATTACCACCATACCATATTACCACCATACCATATTACCACCATACCATATTACCACCATACCATATTACCACCATACCATATTACCACCATACCATATTACCACCATACCATATTACCACCATACCACATTACCACCATACCACATTACCACCATACCATATTACCACCATACCATATTACCACCATACCATATTACCACCATACCATATTACCACCATACCATATTACCACCATACCATATTACCACCATACCATATTACCACCATACCATATTACCACCATACCATATTACCACCATACCACATTATCCCCATACCACATTACCACCATACCATATTACCACCATACCATATTATCACCATACCATATTACCACCATACCATATTACCACCATACCATATTACCACCATACCATATTACCACCATACCATATTACCACCATACCATATTACCACCATACCATATTACCACCATACCATATTACCACCATACCATATTACCACCATACCATATTACCACCATACCATATTACCACCATACCATATTACCACCATACCATATTACCACCATACCATATTACCACCATACCATATTACCACCATACCATATTACCACCATACCATATTACCACCATACCATATTACCACCATACTTAGGTGCTGATACGGTATGTATTGTGATTCGCTCAATTCTACATGTACAGTGTAATACATTTATTTATAGTGCACTACTTTAGACCAGGGCTCATAGGGAATAGGGTGCCATTTTGTTCAGGACCCATAGGGCTCTGGTCAAAAGTAGTGCAATACAGTGGCTAGTGAAAGTATTCACCCCCTTGGCATTTTTCCTATTTTGTTGCCTTACAACCTGGAATAAATAAATAAAAATTGTGGTTTGTATCATTTGATTTACACAACATACTTAGAAGATGCTAAATATTTTTCATTGTGAAAAAAAATAAATAAGACAAAAAAATAACTATTCACCACCCCCCCCAAAGTCAATACTTTGTAGAGCCACCTTTTGCAGCAATTACAGCTGCAGGTCTCTTGGGGTACATCTCTATAAGCTTGGCATATCTAGCCACTGGGAGTTTTGCCCATTCCTCAAGGATAAACTGCTCCAGCTCCTTCAAGTTGGATGGGTTCCGCTGGTGTACAACAGTCTTTAAGTCATACCACAGATTCTCAATTGGATTGAGGTCTGGGCTTTGACTAGGTCATTCCAAGACATTTAAATGTTTCCCCTTGAGTGTTGCTTTAGCAGTATGCTTAGGGTCATTTTCCTGCTGGAAGGTGAACCTCAGTCCCAGTCTCAAATCTCTGGAAGACTGAAACAAGTTTCCCACAATAATTTCCCTGTATTTAGCGCCATCCATCATTCCTTCAATTCCGACCAGTTTCCCAGTCCCTGCCGATGAAAAACATCCCCACAGCATGATGCTGCCACCACCATGCTTCACCGTAGGGATGGGGTTCTCGGAGTGATGAAAGGTGTTGCGTGTGCGCCAGACATAGTGTTTATCTTGATGGCCAAAAAGCTCACTTTTAGTCTCATCTGACCAAAGTACTTTCTTCCATATGTTTGGGGAGTCTCCCACATGCTTTTAGGCAAACACTTTTAAGCAATAGCTTTTTTCTGGCCACTCTTCTGTAAAGCCCAGCTCTGTGGAGTGTACAGCTTAAAGTGGTCCTATGGACAGATACTCCAATCTCCGCTGTGGAGCTTTGCAGCTCCTTCAGGGTTATCTTTGGTCTCTTTGTTGCCTCTCTGATTAATGCCCTCCTTTCCTGATCTGTGAGTTTTGGTGGGCGGCCATCTCTTAGCAGGTTTGTTGTGGTGCCATAATCTTTCCATTTTTTAATGAATTTAATGGTGCGCCGTGGGATGTTCAAAGTTTCAGATATTTCTTTTATAACCCAACCCTGATCTGTACCTCTCCACAACTTTGTACTTGACCTGTTTGGAGAGCTCCTTGGTCTTCATAGTGCCTCTTGCTTGGTGGTGTTCCAGACTCTGGGTCCTTTCAGAACAGGTGTATATATACTGAGATCATGTGACAGATCATGTGACACTTAGATTGCACACAGGTGGACTTTATTTAACTAATTATGTGACTTCTGAAGGTAATTGGGTGCACCAAATGATCGGTCAAGGAAATAAAAATGCTGAAAACATGTTGGAAGATGCTCAGTCACTTCACCCCTACCTATATGTACAATGTACTCGGTACCGCCTATATGTGCAATGTACTCGGTACCGCCTGTATGTGCAATGTACTCGGTACCGCCTGTATGTACAATGTACTCGGAACCGCCTGTATGTGCAATGTACTCGGTACCGCCTGTATGTACAATGTACTCGGTACCGCCTGTATGTACAATGTACTCGGTACCGCCTGTATGTACAATGTACTCGGTACCGCCTGTATGTACAATGTACTCGGTACCGCCTGTATGTACAATGTACTCGGTACCGCCTGTATGTACAATGTACTCGGTACCGCCTGTATGTACAATGTACTCGGTACCGCCTGTATGTACAATGTACTCGGTACCGCCTGTATGTGCAATGTACTCGGTACCGCCTGTATGTGCAATGTACTCGGTACCGCCTGTATGTACAATGTACTCGGTACCGCCTGTATGTGCAATGTACTCGGTACCGCCTGTATGTACAATGTACTCGGTACCGCCTGTATGTACAATGTACTCGGTACCGCCTGTATGTACAATGTACTCGGTACCGCCTGTATGTACAATGTACTCGGTACCGCCTGTATGTACAATGTACTCGGTACCGCCTGTATGTACAATGTACTCGGTACCGGTAGCCTCGTTATTGTCTTACTTTTGAATTATTCTTTTTTTACTTTAGTTTATTTGGTAAATATTTTCTTAACTCTTTGGAGTTTTTCCTAGCCACCGTGCTTCTACACCTGCATTGCTTGCTGTTTGGGGTTTTAGGCTGGGTTTCTGTACAGCACTTTGAGATATCAGCTGATCTAAGAAGGGCTATATAAATACATTTGATTTGATTCTTGAACTACACTGTTGGTTAAGGGCTTGTAAGTGAGCATTTCACGGTAAAGTCTACACTGTTGGTTAAGGGCTTGTAAGTGAGCATTTCACTGTAAAGTCTACACTGTTGGTTAAGGGCTTGTAAGTGAGCATTTCACTGTAAAGTCTACACTTGTTGTATTTGGCATGTGACGAATAAAGATTGATTTGATGGACAAATAGCTGAGTTTTGGCGCAGGACGAGCTCAAACAGAATATAGCAATATTGTCAAAAATACAATAATAAATCCCGATACATAACTGTATACATCGCTATCAGACAAAGGACTAGGTTAGGTACGTAGTGTGTTTCCTACAGTGTGTGTTTCCGACAGTACATACCTTCTGGTCGGGCAGTAGTGGGTTTGTCTGCAGTGAACTCAAATGTCCATTGATGAGTGCTGTGGGTCTGTCGTGTTCACAGAACAGACTGCCGTTGATGTAGTGGAACCTGTCCCCTGGGACCAGCCGGTTCCGGCAGGTAGAACACGTGAAACACTATGGAGGGGAGAGACACAGAGAGAGATAATTTTAAACAGTGTGAGAGGGTGAGAGAGAGAAAGAATGTGAAAACACTGTGCTTATAGCGAGAGAGACAGAGAGAGACAGAGAGAGAGAGACAGAGAGAGAGACAGAGAGAGAGACAGAGAGAGACAGAGAGAGAGACAGAGAGAGAGACAGAGACAGAGAGAGAGAGAGAGAGAGAGAGACCGAGAGAGAGACAGAGAGAGAGACACAGAGAGAGAGAGAGACAGAGAGAGACAGAGAGAGAATTTTAAACAGTGTGAGAGGGTGAGAGAGAAAGAAAAACACTGAAAACACTGTGCTTATAGCGAGAGACAGAGAGAGAGACAGAGAGAGAGACAGAGAGAGAGAGAGACACAGAGAGAGAGAGACACAGAGACAGAGAGACAGAGAGAGAGAGAGAGAGAGAGACACAGAGAGAGAGCGAGAGAGAGAGAGACACAGAGAGAGAGAGACAGAGAGAGAGAGAGAGAGAGAGAGAGAGAGAGAGAGAGAGAGAGAGAGAGAGAGACAGAGAGAGAGAGAGAGACACAGAGACAGAGAGAGAGAGAGACACAGAGAGAGAGAGAGACACAGAGAGAGAGAGACACAGAGATAGAGAGACAGAGAGAGAGAGAGACACAGAGAGAGAGAGTGAGACAGAGAGAGAGAGACACAGAGAGAGAGAGAGACAGAGAGAGAGACACAGAGAGAGAGACACAGAGAGAGAGAGAGAGAGAGAGAGAGAGAGAGAGAGAGAGAGAGAGAGAGAGAGAGAGAGAGAGAGACACAGAGAGAGAGAGACAGAGAGAAACAGAGACAGAGAAAGAATCCATCACAAACTGCACACCTCCACTCAATCCCTACCACAAACCAAGCAATACGGTCAAGCCTGCACATGCACACACCAATGCATAAAAACATGCTAACACACACACACCAATGCATAAAAACATGCTAACACACACACACCAATGCATAAAAACATGCTAACACACACACACACCAATGCATAAAAACATGCTAACACACACACACACACCAATGCATAAAAACATGCTAACACACACACACACACCAATGCATAAAAACATGCTAACACACACACACACACACCAATGCATACAAACATGCTAACACACACACACACACCAATGCATAAAAACATTAGCAACTAAGCACATGCTAACACACACACACACACACACACCAATGCATAAAACATTAGCAACTAAGCACATGCTAACACACACACACACACACACAGCAATTTAACCTAATGTACAAGGGAAAGTAATTATAGTAAAGCTCATTCCACTTTCTATCTATAAATAACTCATGATGATTAATTCACGAAAGGGTGTCTTAACTAACCAAAACGGTGGTCGTGCAACACAACTAAAGGCCACGTGATAAAAAGCTTCTAAAATGTTTTAAAACACATCCCAATGGGCTCTCTTATACCTCCTAACCTAGTCGGCTTACACAAATGGTTCACTTATGAATAAGCCCCTAAAGTTACCTATTACCAAGTGACTAGAAGTAGGTTTACAGTTTTAAAACGCTAAAGCTGATAGTGGGTACATTTTACTGCTGTGGGATTTCTATCAGGTTTATCTGAGGTCGGAGGTCAGGGGTCATTAGACATCAAAGACACCATGTGTGGATTTCTCCAATAAGATATTATCTATTTTTTTCTTGTTTTCCCCTGTTGCATAATGCTTTAAAATGTTTGAAATGTCCTAAAGAACATGACCTAGGTGAGGTGTTAAAGGAGGTCAGAGGTTAGAGGTCAGAGAGAGGGCTCACCTTGAGATGGTACACATTGCCTTGTGCCCT